>NC_057867.1:55057142-55189401 GCF_019393635.1 Dromiciops gliroides
AGGATTGTTACAATAATGTGTGTGTGTGTGTGTGAGAGAGTGAGAGAGAGACAGAGAGAGACAGAGACAGAAAAAGACAGAAATAGAGAGACAGAGAAACAGAGAGGGACAGTGAGAGAAAGAGAGACAGAAATACAGAGACAGAGATACACAGAGAGAGAGAGACAGACAAAAACAGAGAGAGATACACACAGAGAGAAAGAGAGAGAACAAAGTGGGTGGCTGATGGAAAAAAGTAAGGAGATGTCTAAAGATGTCTACTTTGAAACTATTTGGTTATTTAAGTACTGCAAAGGTAGTTCTCTTAGTTGAAGAATATTTCATCTACCAAACAACCAGAAGTCGTGCAAAGCAATAATGTAAGACCTGAGAAACTCTGCTAGATGGTTTTTCCATACTGTTGTCTATTGGGTGAAATGAATTTTGAAGAACTTGAAATGTCTCTCTCTGGCCAGATGGACCATTTGCTGAGGTGAAGTTCCAGAGGCAAGGAGAGGATTAGTTTTCGATTTTCTGCAGTTCCATTTAGGCTTTTTCCAGTGATCAAATCAAAACCTTATTACCCTCCACTAATGCTATATTAATGGGGAGGACTATATTTTGGCTTTTAAAAGTTTAGATGAAAACTCATATTTGTTGCTATTTCTTAAATCCCTGAGATCACAATTCATTTCGAATTACATGTGTACACTTGAATTGTTCAGGCCCCTGCAAAATTTTAAGGGGACCAGGGCAGCAACTGGTCCAAAGGACAACTTGGCATTTAGGTACATGGAAGATGGAGACAAGTTAAGACAGCTGAAATCAAAGAATTTCAATGAAGATTATAATCTAATCATTCCTGCAGGTCATTCTAACCTCAGTTATTATTTTTATTCCTCTTTGTCCAAGATTAGGTGCTGGTGGCTTTTTTGGGGGTAGGGGTCTATCATTTTGGGGGAAGAAATACTTTGAGAAACAAATACTAATAATGTAGAGGTTACTTTATTCCTATGGAGGCTGAAAGATCACCACAGAGAAAAAATGGAGAGTCCAAAAGACAATACCAGAAAAAGATATAAATATCTCTGTCCCGATTTTAAATGTAATATATAACACAGGCACACCTTGCCTAACATCACTAATTGGCTCTGCGAAAACAGGACATTAAGTCCTAAACATTATGGGAGGACAGTTAATTTCATAAGAACAATATTTATGTGTGCACAGTAGGCAAGATGGTGAGGGCAAGCAGGCTCAAGCTCAGGGAAGTAAATGCTCCTGGGATTCAAGTGATAGTTCTGATTGTTGCTGACCATCTGCTGTTTGACCCTAAGTGATTGGCTAATGACATCCCAGTGGGGTTTCCCAACATTACAGTGGGGTTTGCTTATAATGAGAAACAGTAGGTCAGGGCAGTATGATATGATGACTGCTCATATAGAATGAGGCCAAGACACTGTTCAGAAAAATTGTTTATTTTATGTTTGTTCTCTCTGAGTTAATAAAACCAATGATATTGATAGTAAAATAATTGTAAGAGAGGCAGTGTGGTGTGATAGCTGGAGGGTCAGCCTTGGAAGTAAGGAGCAACAAGGCTCAAACCCTAAACCTAATGTCTATTCCTCAGGTTTCATATGGGCCAGAGCCCCTGGGTAGCCCTCTTAGAGAGGGGTTGCTGATCAGTATCAGTGGAGGGAGTTTTGATACCAACAGATGAAATCAGAGGTCTAGACTAAAAGAAAATTATTATTTGTTCCAATAAAAGTGTGTTACTAGATAATGACTTTTGCCTCCTCCTGTATGGTGGTTTTTTGTTTGTTTGTTTTGTTTTGTTTTGTTTTGTTTTAGTGAGACGATTGGAGTTAAGTGACTTGCCCAGGGTCACACAGCTAGTAAGTGTTAAGTGTCTGAGGCCAGATTTGAACTCAGGTACTCCTGAATCCAGGGCTGGTGCTCTATCCACTTTGCCACCTAGCTGCCCCTGTATGGTGGTTTGTTAAAGACTATCAGTACATGTTCTTTAGTCTATATAATGATAATGATAATAATAATAATAATAATAATAAAATAACTAGCATTTATATAGTGCTTTAATGTTTGCAAAAAGCTTTACAAATATTAACTCATTTTTTCCTTAATACAACCCTGGGAGGTATTATTATCTCCATTTTATAGATGAGAAACCTGAGGCACAGAGAGGCAAAGTGACTTGACCAGAGTCACATGGCTACTAAGTGTCTGAGGCTGCATTTGAACTCACCTCTTCCTGACTTCAAGTCCTGTACTCTACTATACCACCTAGGTATAGAGCTACATATTTGGGAAGTGGCCATGATATCATGTTACAGTCACATGTTGCTGGGTATCTAATTTAGATTTAGTGAAAGGTTTTTCAGTTTCATAAAATTGTAGAAAGTTAGAGCTGCAAGGTCATTTAAAGCAGTTTTAGCAAGCTCAAATAGAAGTGGGGGCCACTAAACTATACTAAGATACTAAGCCACTAAACCATAAGGATCCCTATAGGCCATATACTGATTGAGAAAACTATATTTCTTTTTTAAATAATACACAAACACATTAAAATCAAATAGGAATTATGTGGATAGAGCACTGGCCCTGGAGTCAGGAGGACCTGAGTTCAAATCCATCCTCAGACACTTGACACTGTGTGACCCTGGGCAAGTCACTTAACCCAAATTGCTTCAAACATCCAGGGCCATTTCCAATTGTCCTGATCTATATCTTGCCACTGGACTCAGGTGGCTCTGGAGGAGAGAGTGAGGCTGGTGACTTTGCATAGCCCTCCATCACTTAAATCCAATTTGCTACAAGTCATCACATTACCTCCAGATATCATGGTCCTCTTCAAGAATGAAAGACAAACAACAACAAGTGCTAGGCCCTCTTCCTTCCCATTTTTTTCTTTGATTACCTTGATATTCTTTATCATTGTTTCTCCAGATGAATGTTGTTATTATTTTTTCTAGGTCTATGAAGTAATTCTTGGGTCATTTGATATGGCACTGAATAAGTAAATTAAGTTGGGTAGTATTGTCATTTTTATTATATTGGCTCTGCCTATCCTTGAGCAACTGATATTTCTCCAATTATTTGGATCTGTCTTTATTTGTGTGAAGAGTGTTTTATGTGTGCTTTGGCTAACCCCTTTATTTTAGAGATGAAGAAACTGAGGCCCAGCTAGAGGAAAGGCAGGTCCTACACATACTGAGAAGCAGGGCAGGGATTAGAAATCCAAATACTCTGATTCTAACTCCTGTGCTCTTCCCCAGTACTCTGCTGTTTTCCAAAGGGGCTAGATGGTACAGTTGATAGAGTACTTGATTTAGAGTCAGAAAGATAGGAGTTCAAATTGGACTTCAGACACTTATTAGCTGTGTGACCCTGGGCAAGTCACTTAATCTTTTTCTGCCTTAGTTTCCTCATTTATAAAATGGAGATAATAACAGAACTTACCTCCCATGATTCTTTTGAGCATTAAATGAAATAATGTTGATAAAGCACTTAGCATAGTGACTGGCATATAGCATGCATTTAATAAATCCTTCCCTCCCTCTCTTTCTCCCTTGATCCCTCCCTCCCTTGATCCCTCCCTCCCTTCCTTCCTTCCTTCCTTCCTTCCTTCCTTCCTTCCTTCCTTCCTTCCTTCCTTCCTTCCTTCCTTCCTTCCTTCCTTCCTTCCTTCCTTCCTTCCTTCCTTCCCTCCTTCCTTCCTTCCTTCCTTCTATAGAGTGTCAACAGTTGCTCTTTGAATTTTCATGTTTCCCAATCTTTCACCATGTTTATATTGTGCCACATAAGATATTAATCCTTAGTTCCATTTGTGTCATCAAAGTATGAACTAGTTAAGTATTTCCGACCCCAGTCCCTTTCTTTTTATCTACCCGGTGGAAATACATGAGAGGATAAAGGAGACTCGTCTGACAAAGCTGGAACTTGCAACACCCTAGACTCTCGTCTGCTTAACACAATCCTGTTAATGAGGCATCTGATTGTTCCTGCCAGAGGTGGGTGGTTTGTTCCAGAAATCAGCCATTCCACTCAACTAGGGGCCTCAGGAGTTAATCTGTTTTTCTTGTTGGAAACGTCCAGGGTCTCAGTCTTATTTAGGACTTCAGGATCTGCTCAAACCTGGGGTGTCATGGATAGCTTACAGGGATATTGTTGGTGTCAGAAACACAGTCTGACTATGAAATCAAAAGAGGAAAGTTAGGAGCTGGAAGAGATGTCAGACATCATCTGATGCAGCAGTCATTTTACAGATGAGGATGCATTCAGGGATGAGCAGAAGGGGCCATTTTAATTGGACCATCATCAAGGGATTTCATCATTGATAATCATGCAGGTAATCATAGCATGCACTTCTGAAATTTTGACCCCAATTCTCAATCACCTTTGTTGTACCTACTAATGCTTTTTGCTTGGGAAGTAAGTGGCCCATTCTTATTGCACCTTTACAATTTATCTTAAAAGCTAACACTAGAAAAAAAAAAGCTAGCACTAGGAGAAGCAGACCTGTTTGGTTTTTTAAAATATATATTGGCAGATTACAAACATCTTTCCTTTCCTAGTTTCTTTTTTGGCTTAAACATGGAAGAATATATTTTAATAGGGATTGAGGGCCAGTTAAGTGGTACAGTGGATAAAGCACCAGCCCTGGATTCAGAAGGACCTCAGTTCAAATCCGGTCTCAGACACTTGACACTTACTAGCTGTGTGACCCTGGGCAAGTCACTTAATCCTCATTGCCCCACAAAAAACAAACAAACAAAATATTTCTATAGGGATTTTCCAGTACTGTTGACTTCCTGCTTCCTTTTAGTATTTTTCCTAAACCATCTGAGCCATGCCTACCTAAGTAGACAATCAAAGAGTCCTCATATCCAGCTATTATGCTGGGACTATCCAAATTGGAAGAGACTTTCTTTTTGGCCAATAAAGTAAAATTTAGTTGCTCCAAGTTTTGGTTACAAAATGGAAATTATCTGAAAAAGATGTTGCTGTTTGTCCTTTGTTCTTGAAGAAGACCATGATATTGGGGTGTTATGACTTGCACTGAATTGGATTTAAGTGAGGAACTTCACTCTCTCCTCCCTCTGGGTTCCCTGGCAAGATAGATAGATAGATAGATAGATAGATAGATAGATAGATAGATAGATAGATAATCATATTTATCAAGATATATATGGCTCCAGATGCTTAAGGCAATTGGGGTTAAGTGATTTACTCAGAGTCACACATCCAGCAAGCATCTGAGATCAAATTTGAACTCAGGTCCTCCTGACTCCAGGGTCAGTGCTGCATCCACTGCACCACCTAGTTGCCCCTCATCTGAGAAAGATAAGGAAAGGTAGTGTGGTGTGTTACAGGAAGTACTAGACTTGGAATCAGAAGGCAGTCAAGTATTGCCATATCATTTACTGACTGTGTGACCCTGGGCACTTCACTTAATCTTTTCAAGACTCCAACTACTTCCTATGTTAAGTGGGGATGAAGATAACTTATCCAGCTATCTCATTGAGTTGTTGTATGGATAAGGTTAGAATGCATTCATTCAAAGGCACTTTTTAAGTAGCAAAGTACTGTGATCTCAAGTCTGGCTCATAGTAGGCACTTAATGTTTGTTGAATTGAACTGAATATTAGAAGCATTTGGAGTTAGAGCAAGTATGAGAGAACCTCTCTCAGGAGGAATTTTCAGTCTAAAGGGAGCAACAGAACAGGAGTGTATCCTCAAATGCAAATGACAGACCCTGTACATAATGAAGTACATTTGTACAGTGTAACCCCTGTCCCAAAGCCCATTGGTACAGGACTCTTTCCTCATTGGTGGAGATGAGAGAGAAGCACAAGGGAGCTTCAGTTTTAAGCCAGTCCTCTTTGGGACTCTCCAAAAGCCAATCCCTTTAAGGACTCTCAAAGTATCAAGTCTTTCTGTGGGACTCTTTAAGCTTTGAGTTGCTTTGGGCACTTTTGGACTCCAGTTTTGAGAGAGAAAATAGAAAAGGATAATATCACTTCAGGTTATGGAGGGAAAAGATTGGGAAGAAATGAGAGGAACATGGCAGAGAACTGAAGCTCTCTTGAGCTCTCATCAACTTTGTCCTGCCCATCACACAGAACAGGGCATCTCCACCAATGAGGAGTCCAATACTAATGGGCTTTGGGACAAGGGTTATCCATGCCTGTATATATATGCTCAAACACACCCCTGTTGAGTAATCTTGGGGGTAGGAAGCACAAAGGTGATGTATTCAATTGCTCCTATTGTGGGTTCTTTGCTTTTTCTCTTCTAGTATGTGGAGAGAAGCTCACTTTTTGCTCTTTGGGATGGCACATCATAGATGTGTTATCAGAACGATACTGTGTGGTGTCATAGAAAGAGTGGTAAATTTGGAATCCTTACTATCTGTGTGACCTTGGACAAAGCATTTAACCTCTCTGTTGGTGTTGAAAGAAAAAGATAGCGCTAGATTTGGCATTTTTCTTATACAAAAGGGGAAAGGGGAAAGCTCGAAAAGCACTTTGGAGGCACCCCCTTAATCTAGACCATCTGGACAAAGATTAGGTGGACTGCTGCAAAACCCTCCCTTCTCTACCTCCCCTGTCTCCATCTGGCTATAAAGAAATATCTTTCATAAAATCTTATTTGGGCATTTAAATGCCTTGGATTTTCTTCTTTTCCCCTCTCTAGTGCCAATGCTGGTTTGCCATATAAGCACTGATTTGGAGAGGCCTTTGCTGCCAAATATAGGGGATGAAATGGGTCAAAACAAAACTGATTTGCCTCCTCAGTTAAAAATTCCTAGAACTCATGGAAATAACCTTTATTCCAATGATTGCAGTAAGTGGCCCCAGTTCTAGGGAAGGAGGAAAAGGGTCATCATTGTCCAGGGCCTAGTCCTCAGCTTTGTAGCTTTGATTTGATTAGTTGACCCAAGGGTAATCAGTCCCTGGGAAATTGATTCCTGCTGATCAGACTTCCCAGAGACTGACTTGTAAATCAGAGTACTAGTTTCTTTATTGCCTATGGAGGATTACCTGGCAGGGTCATTACTAGGCATTTTCACAGGGCAGTTCTTCCTAACGTGAAGGCTTTCTCAGGAAAAGTAGGTCCCGGCTTGAGTACAGTATTAGAGCAAAGAAGCTGTATGTTCTTTTTTTTTTTTTTTTTTTTAGTGAGGCAATTGGGGTTAAGTGACTTGGCCAGGGTCACACAGCTAGTAAGTGTTAAGTGTCTGAGGTCGGATTTGAACTCAGGTATTCCTGACTCCAGGGCTGGTGCTCTATCCACTGCGCCACCTAGCTGCCCCTGAAGCTGTATGTTCTTAAGGGCTATTTCTTTTAAGTTATTATGGCTATATGAATTTTCTTTTTCACCAGATTAGGCACAGTGCAATGAATGTTTTTGCCACAGACCCTCTCGAAGGCCACCTACTAAATTATAAAGGCTTTGCAATGTACATCTGTGGAGGGAGCACCCACACAAATGAAAACACTTGTGCTGAAGTACTCTGGGAAGATTTTTGTCTGAGACTGATCATCATAGAATCAGAGCACTCTCTCTCCAGGACATGACTGTATAAACACTGATAAACTTACGTCCTTTGGGATTTCCTTTTTCTAGACTCTTTGTAGACTTCACAACTGCTCCATCGCTCTCCTTATGACAGCTCCTTGTGCGGGACATATCCCATGCAAAGCATAATTCACTTTGTATTTTAAGTTAATGCCTTCTTTGTTGAATTTTCCAGGATCCTTCAACTCCTAGGAGATTTAAAGGTTGACACAATCTCAGCAGCAGCACTGTTTCTAGATTACAGGGTAGCAGGGCATAGTTGAGAAGTAACACTTCTGTGAATGTCTAATCTCACTCATCCAATGTTGATCCAGATGAACCCCACTTTCAGACAATGGCATTTTTTATTCCTGTTCCCACATTCCGAGGGGTCTGCCAACACAGAGGCCTCAAACATGAGGCCCAACACTCCTGAGTGCTGCCCAAAGCAGATTAAGATATAATTGGGAAATATTTAATAACATTTAAAATAATACAATAGATAATATCTCATTTTAAAACTAAGTCAATCTGTAGCCCATAGGGATCCTTATGTATAGATTCGTGGTCCCTATTATTATTTGAGTTATGCAGCATTGATCTAATGCACTAATAAACTAGGATTGTGACCACAAAGACCAGAAACCCATCACCAGAGGTTCTTTGCAGAGCTTTCATTAGAGCATGGAGTCCTTGGGTAGTCAATCTGGTGAAACCTATGGACCCTTTTTTAGAATCATGTTTGAAAATGCATAAAATAAAATGTATAGGATTACAAAATAAATCAATTCTATCGAAATACAGTTATCAAACTATTAAAAAAAATGAGACCTTAGGTTAAGAAGTTGTATTTACAGCAGTGAAATTCAGAGTATTGAGTGTGTTATGTAGAAGTTTGGAGAGCCTGAGACCTGAAGGGAACTTTGAGAAATCATCTAATTGAACTGTTCCTTATAGATGGGGAGACTGAGGCTTAGAGAACTACTCACTTGCTTCAGGTCACACAGTGAACAATACAAAACTATGTAAATGCATATGAAATTATCTGGTTTAGTCTGGTAAGGAGAAGGGACAGATCAGCATGGAACTGGGAAATAAGACAAGGATATGAGCCTGAGACAACCTGTACTCACAGGCCTTATTCCATAGCACAGAGTGGTCTCTTCCCACCACCCCGCCTTCCTGTCTGTCCCCCCAATTCCTACAGCATTAGGTGTCTTATATATCCTCTTTCAGATGCTATGAGGAGAAATGAAGAGGCATATCCTAGTCCAGAGAATATTTATCTCAAATGTTTCTTTAGTGATTAAAGGTTTATAGAATTCTTTTCTTCTCTGAGATAAATGTTACAAGTTTCATTATCCCTGTTTTTCAGACCAGGAAACAGGTTCAGAGTTAAAGTGATTTTCCCATAGTCATAAAGATGGGAAGTTTAGGAGCTGGGGAACTCTTCTCAGAGAGGGCCTGGAGAAAAGCTCAAGACTCAACTCTTCTATGAAGCCTTCTTTATAGCAATGAGTTCACCCAAACCCATTCCAACCCATACAGAGTTGGTAGCATGATGTAGTGGAAAGGACCCTAGAACAGAGTTTTGAATTATGGTGCTGTGCTATCTAGGTAGCCATAGGAAAGTCTCTTTCCTCTCTAGACCTCAGTTTCCTCAACTGTAAAAGGAGATGATTGGACTTGTTCATTTCTATGGTCCCTTCTAGCACAAAATTACATTATTCACAATGATTTTCCTGTGATCTCGCTCCCTGGGGTTGTTGTAAGTAGAATTTTGTGAACCTTTAAATACTATAGAAATGCAAGTAGTTATTGCTCTGAAAATAAATGCTATGATTGTTGCTCTGAGGGGTTGTCATGTGGAAGAGGAATTAGATGAATTCAAATCAACTTGGTCAAATGAGAAAATGTATGTAAAGTGCTTTGTGAAACTCAAAGCACTATAGAAACATGATCTGTAATCATTATTATTATAGTTATGCCTGGCACCAAGGGGGCAGAGTTCTTCATTCAAAGGGAGGAAATTGCAGAGTCAGGTTTTGGTTGCTTGTTAAAAACCAAACCAAACCAAACCCTGCTATTCAGTTCCTGCTAAGTTAATAGAGCTGTGAAAAAGTGGAATGGGTAGTCTTGGAAGGTAATTTGTTCTCCCTCAAAGATTTTTAAGCAAAGGTCCTATGACCTCTTGTCAGGGGCATCAGAGAGGGAATTCCTGAGTCTTCCAACTCTGACATTCTGTGATTCTTCCAGCACTGATTTTTGTGTATAGTTTAGGAATCAGTCTCCTTACTTTAATATTGCTTTAGCATTATGTTCTGTTTCATATTTAATGTCTTATTTCATAACCTTGTTGTTCAGTCATTTCAGTTGTGTCTGACTCTTTGTGACCCCATGTGGGGTTTTCTTGGCAATGATACTGGAGTGGTTTGCCATTTTCTTCCCAAGATAATTTTACATATGAGAAACTGAGGCAAACAGGGTGAAGTGACTTACCCAGGGTCACACAGCTAGTGTCTGAGGCCAGATTTGAACTCAGAAAGATTAGTGTTTTCCACTCTAGGCCTGGAGCTCTATCCACTATAGCACCACTTAGCTGCTCTAATTTTATTACTTGCTTACCTCCTACCTTTCCCATCATCTTACACTTTATTCACTAATAGGTACGCTTCCTTCAATCCAGTGATACTGGCCTCCTTTCTGTTTCATGAACAGGACATTCCATCTCTGAGCTCCTGACATTTTCTCTGGCTGTCTCCCATGCCTGGAATGTTCTCCCTCTTCCACTCTGAATACTAACCTCCCTGACTTTTGGATACCTTCCCCAACCTCTCTTCATTCCAGTGTTTTCCCTCTGTTAATTATTTCCTATTTATCCTGTAAATAGCCTGCTTTGTATATATTTGTTTGTATGTTGTCTCCCCCAGTAGACTGTGAGCTCCTTGAAGTCAAGGACTGTCTTTTGCCTCTTTTTGTATCCCCAGTGTTTAGCATAATGGCAGACACATAGTAAGCATTTAATAAATATTTATTGATCAACTGATTAACATCATTATAAGCATCTCAAAGGCAGGGATTGCCTTTTACTTTATATACTTCCATAGTATATGGTTCAATATAGATTGATAGTGTGATATAGCAGCGAGGAAAACGAATTCCATCTTGGGTTGCATGGAGAGGCTTAGCTTCCTAGAATAAAGAGGCTATGGTAATCCCATTGTATTTTGGTCTTGTTAGGCAACATCAGGAGCACCATGCCCAGTTCTGGGTGGTATTTCTTCCTCTTTAAAACACTTTCTTTATATTTATGGTTTATTAATTTAAAAAATATTTATTTTTTTAAAATTAAATTTATTTTTATTTAAATTAAAATTTTTTTGTTATTTAAAATTTTTTTCATTTAGAGTTTTTTGTAAAAAAAAAAACTTTTAGTGTGCTAGAAGGAAATGAAAACCCCTTAAGGAGTTTAATAGCAATTTTTCTATTCCAAATTATATTCTCTAAGTTAAATTGGTCACTGCTTCTCAGGTATTTACAAAACATTATAAGATGTAGCTACACAAAACCACTGCATTTTAAGATTTTTCTTTTTTTTCTCACAGACAAGTGGAAGAGAAAGCTTTGTCTGATGTTATCAAAAAACAAACCACAGTATAATCAGAAACCATTTAGCTTATCATAGCTTGGTTGAATTTAACATTTTGTTTCAAAGGTCCAAAATAACTGTGGTCTTAGGGAAAAGGAAAGAGTTGCAAACTTCAAGTGCTTTTGGATATGAAGATTTGTTTTTATACAATAGTCACAATTAAAGTAAGTAAGGAACAAACAATTAAAGGCTTGTTTCTATGGCTACTATGAGATACAAATTTTTTTTTGTTTAAATGAACTCTGAAGACTATGCTATTAAAAAAAGATCTGAGTATTTTTTCTTCTTTTTCAAGATTTGTAGCAGTTAACCTCATGGAATACAAAATACACCCTTAACTAAGTTTTCAAAAAGAATAATTCCTTACCATCAACTTTTTGTGGCATATTATCTAGGCAATTTTATGCACCATTGGAAGTCCCTTACTGTGTGGTCCCATCAGTTCATTTGGCCTGTCAACAAGCTTAACAAAGGAAGTTTCCATTTTAAACCAAGATACAATATTTAAAAAACAAAATAATAATAATAATGCAAAAAAGAGGAAGGAGACAAAAGGAACTATTTTTAATCTCTTTTTAGGCTGTTGAAGTAGTGGTAACAATTATTTGAATGAGATGGGGGGGAAGGGAATGAGGGTTTTTTAAAAGTAAAATATAGATGCATCTCAGGTTACATATGGGGCATCACTACCAAAGGGGACGGGGAGGGCAGGATGGGCTCCCCCCGGGGAAGGCAAAGAAAAACTTTGGCATTGTCTCAGCCCCGTGGCCACTTCTTCAGGCCAGGGTTGGGCGGATGCCTGCGCTGTGGCCACCCTGGGGCTGCAGACGTTGGCAGGGAACCTGCCAGAGCTGCGGGGGGGCTGCCGGGATTGGTCTTGGAGGAGCAGGCGCGTTGGCGGAGGCAGCAGTGGAGGAGGAGGAGGAGGAGAAGGAGGAGGAGTCGGAGTCGGAGTCGGAGTCGTCGTCGTCGTCGTCGTCGAGGGATGCGGGCTTTTCGGCATGGGCTGCCACCAGGTCTGTGGCGGGCGGTTGCCCCGGGTCGGAGCCTCAGGGCCTTCGGGGGTGGCTGGGGCCTGGTCCGCGGCCTTCTCCACAGCATACTGCGTTCGGCTTTCGCGGCTCCGGCCAAGCTTTGGGCTTACCCGCCCTGGTTCCGGAAGCTCTCTTCACCGGTCCAGTCTGGGTCGCCTCGTCCCCTTGACCTGCCAAAGCCTAAGAGGACCCCACCATTCCTTCCCTAAGGAGAAGCGCTATCCTCCCAGGATTCTGAGAACCCAAAGCCCTTCTTCTCCTGGGCATCTCGTAGCCTGGCAACGGGCATAACGCGGATGATGACGCAGCCCCCACAGCTTCGTGGCCTGGACATTCCAAGGCCCCTTTAATGGCTGGCGACCTCCAGGCCCAGCCAGCCTCCTATGGTCCTTCGCTACCTGCTAGTGGCTCTTCACTTTACAGTTTAGTTTAGGAAGGACAGGGACAAGTTAGAGAAAGGCCAGAGAAAGCAACTGTAATTGTAAAGGACTCATGAGTACCAGCCAACAGAACTGGTGGGGGTGGGGGCATTTATCTTGGAAAGCATTTACTAAGCACCCACTTTGTGCTAGGCAGATTTGCAATATTATCTCATTTAAACCTCACTGCAACCTTGGGAAGTAGGTACAGTTATTTTCTCCATTTTAGTCGAGGAAATCGAGGCAGACAACTGAAATTACTTGCCCAGGGTCACACTGCTGGAGAGTATCAAAGGTAGGATTTGTACTCTGGTCAGGAAGACTCCACACTCAGGGCTCTACTGTCCTACCTCCCTACCTCACTAGTACTGTTGAAGTGAAGATGCAGGGGAAGCAGACACAACAGCTGTCTTCAAGAATTTGAAGGGCTGTCATGTGAAAGAGGAGGGAGATTTGCCCTATTTGGCCCCATAGAACAGAATGGTTGGTAGTTCTTCAGAGGCAGATTTTAGGCCCAACATAATTAAAAATATCCCAGTGTCTAGAGTTGTACAAAACTGGAATGGGTCACCAGGAGTTAGTGAGCTCCCTCTCACTGGAGGTCTTCAAGCAGAGACTGAAAGATTTGTTGGCTATGTTATAGAGGGGTTTTTTGTTCAAATACAGGTTGGACCAAATGGTATATGGAGTCCTGTTCCAGTTCTGGGTACAAGAATAGGTACTTGTTGCTTAAATAATACACCTAATAACAACAAACAAACAAACAACTCCCCTGAGAGCAGGGGAACTTCTGTGCCTCATAATATTTTACATAAAATTCTCTATGTAGTAGGTACTAAAGAATTTTTTTTGAATGAGTGAACAGATAGACAAATGAAGGAATACAGGAAAAGAGCTACTTATCTGGGGTAGAAGGCTGCATTTCTATCAAATTTTAATTTGGAAACTCCAAAATTTTCCCTTACTGCAATTTTATAGGTCTCAGGTGCCCCATGAGTGGCTGCTATGTAATCACAGGGATGCTCAGCTTTCGAGATTTTAAAGACTCGGCACCTTTGGTGCCCAGCTATGGCTAGTAGTTTAAGAACCTCAGGCAGCTAGGTGGGGTAGTGGATAGAGTGTTGGACTTAGAGTCAGGAAGACAGGAGTTCAAGTCATTTAACTTCTCTGAGCTTCAGTTTCCTTATCTGTGAAATGGGGATAATAACATCTACCTCATTAGGTCTTGGTAGACCAAAGGAGATGATATGTAAAGTGCCTTGTAAACCTTACAGGGCTATATAAATGCTAGTTACTATTATGATAGAGCTGAAAGCATCCCCAGGGATTGTCTAATTGAGCCCCCTCTTTTTATACATAGAGTAAAATGATGCCCAGAGAAATGAAATGACTTGTCCAGTATTACGCAATGTGTAGTTGTAGAACCAGGAGAAGATCCCAGGTCTTATGATGCCCACTCCAGTGCTTGGAAACATCCTCTTTGTTGTAAGGTTCTTTCAAACGTGACATTCCCCATAGTAAATAATGACTGCTTGTTTTGTAGAAGTGACAATACCTCAGTGTTCAGTTTACCAGCTTCCTCTTCTGTTTAATTAAGAACCTTTCAGTAGTTGATGTTGATGGAGCTGGTGCTCCAAACCAGAAAGGAAACAAAAAAGTCTCATTAATCTCAAAAGCAAGATGAATTATAAATGCAGGGAAAATAATAAATGGAAACTAATTTGTTCCATTTGCACAGTTTTAATGACTGCTTTTGGAAATGTGACAATAGCCACTTCCATCCAGAGAGGATAGGGGTATTTTTAAGGAGTCCTGCATTACTTGCTATTTGCTTTTCTGAAGTTCTGGATACACCAACCACCACATCTCTCTTCCTACCTCTACCATCTTGTTGTAGTCCCTCATTAACGTTGACAACCAGCTCTTTCTGCCACTATTCCAATCCGTCTTTACATCTTTGTCTGGGTTAATCTCACTTTTGCACAGATTTAAATACCTCACTCTGCTCAAAAATCTTCAGTGACTCCCTGTTATTTATGAGGGAAAGTTCAAACTCCTCTTCCTGGTATTCAAGGTCCTCTAAAATATGATGCTCCCACTTTCTTTCTAAATGTTTTGTTGATACTTAAAAACCCCCAATTCTCTGTGATTCCCATCTGTGCTCTCAGGCAGTACTTGGTTTACATAGCCTCCCATGACATAAAATCTTGTTGATTGTAGCTACTAATACTTTTTAATTGGTAGTAAGGCACCAGTGGGCAGCAAGGGCAGGTTGAAGCTCTCTTTCCCTTCTCCCATACCGGTCATGCCCAGGTTTTCCCCAAGGCTTTGTCCTGGGCCCTCTTCATCCTTGTTATCTCACTTGGTGATCCTATCATTCCTGTGGCGTCAGTCATCATCTCTATGCAGATGATTCTGAGATGTAAGGAACCTACTTTAATCTTTCCTAAGCACCAATCTTGCATCACCAATGGTCTTTCATTTTCAACTGGATGTCCTACAGAAATCTCAAATTCAGCATGTCCGAAAACATTATATTTTCCCCCAAACCATATCCTCTACTAAGCTTTTCTATTACTGTTTAGGGCATCTCCATCTCTGTAGTTACTCAGTCTTACAATTTCAGTGTCATCTTCAATTCTTCATTCTCACTCACCTCACCCATGCAAGCTGTTATCAAAGGAGACTAAGATGGAGCAGTCAGACCCATAGGAAGAAAACTAAGAGAGAAGAGAGTCAGCAAAAGCTGGAGAGGAGGGAGTATTCAACAAAAGAGGAGGTCATCATTGGTTTCAGAGACTGCAGAGGGGTCGAGAAGATTGAGGACTGAGAAAAGACCATTAGGTTTGGCAATGAAAGAAACATTGGTAATTTTGGAGAGAACTGTTTGAATTGAAGAATAAGGTCAGAAGCCAGATTGTAATTTTTAGAAGAGAATTTTTAGAAGTTTTTCAAAGGAGATGAAGTGTAGATTGTTTTCTCAAGGTAATTAGCCAAGAAAGGGAGGAGAGAGATATAGGATCATATCTTGAGAGCATGACAGAATGAAGTGAGGGTTTTTTAAGGATGGAGGCATGTTTGTAGGCAGCAGAGAAGGAGCCAGTAGATAGGGAGAAACAGAAGATTAGAGGGAAATTGAGGCTAAAAATGGGGCCATATTTTGAAAACAGACAAGAGGAGACAGGATCCAGTGTGCATGTAAAGGGGTTGGCCTTTGCAGGGAGAAGAGAGATGTCTTTATATGAGACAGAAGGAAAGGAGGAAATAATGGTTAAATGCCTGAGTAATGTGAGATGAGGAGCAGGGGAGAAGATAAAGCTCTCAGCGAATAGCCTCCAGTTTTTTGGAAAAGTATGAGACAAGATCCTTATTTGCAAGGATAGGAGGATATGGTGCTATGAGAGGCATGAGGACAGATGGACAAGTTTGTAATAGCAGCTGTGGTGAGTGAGATAGGAAATCTTTTAGGGATTACCTTGTCATAGTGAGGGTCTAGTTGAGATTATGTAACATAAGTTTATAATGGACTCAGTGTAGTTTTATTTAGCAGTAAATAGGAGCAAAGGAGCATATGGTGGAAATGATCCAGGGTTGGGGTCTGGAAAAATCTGATCAGTAATTTGACAAGTGCAGAAGGAACTGAGTGTAAATGATAGCATAGAACTGAACCAATTTGCAAATGGGTGAAGATGGGGAAAGGAGAATATAGTCAGTGCAGGTGATGAACTGAGAAAGAACTACAGGATGAAGGAAATGGAGGTCACAGTGAAGACAATGAACATGGATGGGGGCCAAAAGGCAGGGAAAGAATGATAAAAGATTATATGATAAAGGAATTTTGCAGTCAACAAACAAGGAAGTGGAACACATGCATAGTGGCAAGATCAAGGGTATAATGATCTATGTTTATAGCTGAGGTGAAATGAGGGAGTAAGTCGGAAAAATTGAGTAGATTAAGGAACTGAGAAGTTAGGGTAGTTGAGGAAATATCAATATGTATATCAAAGTCCCCTAGAATGAAGACAGATATTTGGGGTAGAAAGATTGTGAGTCAAGCTTTGAAATAATTGAGGAAAGAAGTCCTGGGGTTGGTAGATAATGGCCACTAAAATCTGCATTGATAAATTTTGTTTCTGGGTGAACCTCAAAGGAGAAGAGCTTACATAATGAAGGTGGGAGTGGGAGGGAGAATCTGGAAATGACATTGGGGAGTAAGGAGTATCCCAAATCCCCCACCTTGACCTGTGAGTCCGGGGGGCAGGGAGAGCGTACAACCAGTACTGGCAGAGGCAGCCTGAGAATGTCATGAGGGAGCCATGTCTGAGTGTCAGAAGGTTTAAAGAGTGAAAAAGAAAAGAGTTTAACGTGAAAAGGAGTTAATCCTTTCATATTGTCCATGATCCCCTACTATGATACTCTGTTTGGGGCTGGCATTCCTGGGCAGAACTCCACATTCTAAAGTTAGGCTTCCTCTGTCTCCCCAATACCCCTTGTCAGAAATATAGAGACATCATTGAACTTGTGACATATAGTCAGTAACTCATTGGGGTTCTCTCTTCAAATTACCTTGGGTATCCTACATTAAGGTACCCAGAACTTTCTTAGGGACATACATGATATAGGGGAACACAAAGATGTGGAGGGAAAACCATACAATGCAGGGAATAGTTACAACTACAGTATTTAACCGCAAAGAAGCCTAAATCATCCTCTGTCTC
Organism: Dromiciops gliroides; assembly: GCF_019393635.1. Lineage (NCBI taxonomy): Eukaryota > Metazoa > Chordata > Mammalia > Microbiotheria > Microbiotheriidae > Dromiciops > Dromiciops gliroides. The sequence goes on from NC_057867.1 coordinate 55,074,520, forward strand.
TCTCTCTTTCTCTGTCACTCTCTGTTTCTGTGTTCTCTCTTCTCTCTCCTGCCTGTTCGTAATTTCAGAATAGTAGAGGGGCTATGGAGTCTATAGGACTGTCATTCACTTCTCATTCTTCAGCAACCCTGGCTTGGTAACAACCAATTTATTCCATTGCCCTCTTGGCTCTGTCTTTAAAGTATTTGAAGACTGAAACCTAGAATCATAGAAATAGAAGAGACATTGGAGATCATCTTGTCTGATCCCTTTATTGTCTAGAGCAAGAATTTCCCCTCTTTACCTTATCCCAAGGGGTCCTCTTGGTACAAGTTGAGTGCTGGAGAAAGCATCTTCTCTTTCTACTTCTACTGACCCTAGTCCACGTTTCCTAAGGCAGCGAAGGTTTTTAGGTAATGAGTCGTTTCTGAATGTTCAAGCCTTTGACAGAATGAAAAGTGATAAATAAAGGTAATTTACAGTCCAGAGAATAAGTGCTCAGCTAAATAGAGAGCTGTGGAAACAGACAATCGTGTATTAGATTAGATTAGATGCTTCCTAATTATATATTATTGAGAGATGCACCAGATGCACATTTGAGTGCTAGTCTGAAAACAGTAGCATTTTTTCAAGTGCTTATATAACCTCAGAAAAATAGAGGGAGAATGTACAAGTCTGGCTCAACTTTTTTTTAAAGCACAGTCTCAAGGACATCATAATACTAGCCCAACAAAAGAGCATCTCTGTGTGGCCTGGCACGTTTTAATTTTGGCTGCTGGGTGAGGCAGCTCTTGAAAAGAGAATTAGGTTCATGTTTCCACAGCTCAGATTTCTGAATATCTACCTGATGAGATGACTATCAACTTTACGCTTTGATATGAAATAATGTTTGAAAAGACAGCAATGAGGTGTAGGGGACAGAGCTTTTACTGGACTAAGAATTGGGGGACAAACTGATGAACCTCTCTGGGCTTGGTTCCTCTTCTCTTTGATGGGAACATAGTGGTTGGGAGGAAAATGCTATGAAAATGTGAACTGGAGTTATTAGTGGAAAGGGCATTAGGTTGGTAGGTAGAAGAGCTGGGATAAAAATCTCACCTCTGATCTTTCTCTGTGTTACTTTAGGCAAGCCCCTTCCTCTCTCTGGGCCTCACTTTCCTCCTTTGTAATGAGTTTGCATTAGATCCCCAAAGTACATTCCAGCTTCAAAGCCTCTTGTTAAGGTTATGGCCTTTTGATCTTTTGGGGCCTCAGTTTCCTGATCTGTAAAATGATTTGGATTTGATCTTTCATGTACCCTAAGTGCCTCTGTTCTCTTATGCCTTAAAATTGGCAGCTTATTCCAACTGCAGCTATTTGCAGCTCCATTGATGAAAAGTGACGTGTTTTGAAACACAGGTGGTGTTTGAGTGGACAGTTAAGAGAGAGGTGTCACTTTTTATTTAGTTTTATCCTTGGATCTTCAATCAGCAAAGCTGCTATGGAGAATTTTAGCAAAACATTGGCAGCTTGTGTCAACGTGTATAGACAACTATAGTAGGCAAACCACTGGGAGCAAGACAGAAAAGTTTAGTGTATCTATTTGATCTTCCACAGGACTTCAGACACCTCTCTCCCCCTCAGTCCCTTAACTCTACTGACATTCTCTTGGAACCCAAGTGAGTGTGGTCAAGGGGGTATCATATAAGGAAATGCATATTTGAAGATCCTATCATTCTCTCCCTAGTGACTGAAATGAGGCATTGTCAAACTGTGATAGTTTCTGAGGAGTGTCCTGGTTGAAGGATTCCAAGGCCTTTCTTCTTTACGGTGGGCATTAATGGAGTTGGAGGACCTCTCTGTTTGTATCAGGAAGTTCAGATGGCAAACATTGTTTTTGGAGTCTCCGGAAATGGCTCCAGTAAATGAAAGCATGAACTACTTTGAGTTAGTAGCTGCTGCTCCTCTCTGTCTCATAGTCATAGGTATAGGCACTATGTAGGCATCAGCACACGCTTGTAGTAAGACTCACAATAAAGTGATGAGAAGGGTATTCTTGGTCCTGAAGGCAGTCAGGGAAGTTCTCCAACTTTTTTGAGTGATGCCAACATCACATAGTTAGTGGTTTGGTTTTCTTAAATGCCAACTGGTAAATTCAAAGCAAACGTGGGAAAAGCCAGATTTTAGGGTGATGGGACCAAGCCAATATATAGCTGATTGATTTGAATGAAAAGAAAAAACTCTTTACCTTAGACTTTTCCACCTTTATCATTGACTAAACCCTCTAAAAGGGATTCTTAACCTAGGATCCATAGATAGACTTCAAGGAGTCTGTAAGTTTGGATGGGAGAAAAAAATACACCTTTATTCTCACTAACTTTTGGTTTCCTTTTTAATTCTGATTTTCCACATTGACAAACATTATTCAGAGTAGGGATCCATAGGCTTCACCAGGAAACTAGGGGATGGGTGGGGGGTTCAAGGACACACAAAAAGGCTAATAACCCTTGCCTTAGTGACTTCTTAGGTCTTTATTAAAGGCTGATTTAATTCTTTCCACATTGCTTCCTACCATTCTAAGGGCAGTCCAACTAAGGGCCAGAGACTGGCTATTTCCCCTATTGTTGCTTCACTTGGTTCTGCCCAGGGATGCTTCTAGCTCCCAAGTAAAAAGATATGAAGAAACAAATTCTCTCTTCCTCTACCTCTCACCCTCTTCTCCAACTTGGGAGGATAACATAGAAAGGAGCAAGTACCAAACTGCATGTTTTCCAAACTGTGTTTTTAGAAACTAAATTAAACATAAGTGAATGTGGTTAACAGGTTTTAAAGCAACATAGCATTTTATTGCAATTAGATATAATTACAAATCTTTAAAAAAATTTATGGATAATTACATGACTTAATTATTGTTCCTGCATGTTAATTTCATACTGAAAGGAATTTAATTGTGCAATTTTGACAAGTGCTTAGTGTTTTTTAACTGATTGTGAGCACTTTATTGATTTGATTTGTTATGAGTTTGTACCAATTATTTTCAAACTAGGAATTCGAATCCCAAGGACTGATGGAAATGTACCTGTTCTCTGGTGCCCATGCTCAGACCCCACTCACGTGATAACTGCTCAGGATTGTTGGTAAGTGACTATGGCCACTGCCAAGGAAACTGATTTTGACAATGGAATAAGCAGTGCCAATTATTAAGTACCCAGCAAAAGGTAAATTGGTCTCCATCTTTTCTGAAGGGGATTGATTGCTTGGCTGCTTAACGGCAGGCTGCCAAGTGGTTTATTGACCCATGAGAAGAGCATTGGAACTCAGCAAGTTTTGATTGCCAGGTCTAACTTCCTGTCGTCAGGATATAAAACCCTGGTGTTCAGGGAGATGCGAAACACAACAGAACTTTTTACATAACTCAAGAAACTGACACTTTGGTAAAATGAAGAAGTAGCTATCAGTAGTGATCAAACTGATTAGCAGGGATGCTTTCAAAGTAAGGGTATCTGGGAGGCAGCTAGGTGGTGCAGTGGATAAAGCACCAGCCCTGGATTCAGGAGGACCTGAGTTCAAATCTAGCCTCAGACACTTGACACTAGCTATGTGACCCCAGGAAAATCACTTAACCCCCTGCAAAAAAACAAAAAACAAAACAAAAACGAAGTAAGGGTATCTATTGGCTGAATCTGGAAATCATTTACCTAACTGCCCCATCCCTTCTCCCCTCTCCCCCCATGCCTCTTCTTATGGGCTAAAGTTGGCTAATTCAAAGACTGCAATTCTTAAGCACATTTCAGAAAAATATTTCATAATTCATAATAAACCTATACACATGTGTGGGTTTCTTATTATTTTTTATCCTAACAGAAGATAAGAGTGTAAACCGTTTTGAAGGTCATCTGATCCTGAGAAAGGCCACTTTTTGACTTTTTAGTTTATTCATTGGCCCATTGTTAGAGTCTGTTCTTTTGGGCATATTCACAGTTTTGCTCTTGAACTGTATTGTCTTGTCCTTGATTTAAAAAAATTTTTTTTGAACCATTATCTTAAGTTCTCCTGTATGGTTCTTTACCATGGCTGCTAAGATACATTTCTTTGTGATATAAACAATAATCCTGGGGCTAGGATACAGTCAGTTCGGCAAACAAAATGCAGTTTTCATTTAGTTCATTTGTTGAAAACCTCTCATCCTTGTGCAGCTGTCATAAGAATGTGAAAAAAATCCATATTTTCTTTGCAGGTTTTTATTGTTTTGTCCTTTCTCCTTGGTGGATGTTGATTTCTGTTTCCTTCATTTCTGCACTAGGCCCAAGTTGCCATAAGACGTTGTTAGCAAACAGAACTGCTGACGGGGATAGTCAGGAGCATGTATGGATGCGCCTGAAAGGGCTAGGGCCTGACAGACAAGCCTTTCCCTACACTGCACACATGGAGATATTCTCTACTTTTGGCTTTCTTAGCTATTACACATGATCTAAACATAAATTTTAAATTAAAAAAAATTGATAAATTCTGGTTTGACACATCAAACAGAAACCTGGGGTGTTCCTAAGTGAAACCTTGGTCCAGATAGGTTGGACTAGGCTCTTTCCTCTAGCACAGAGGTGGGGGGGACATGTAATTCAAGACAGCTAGAGTGACTGATAAATATTCCATGCCCTGATTCCCAAGGAATTCTGCCAGGCCTTGTGTTTAACCTTATCTGCTGACCTTACCATGGATACATTTCTGCCAGGTTCCAGCTTCCTTTGTCCACCTTGGTGTAAAATTCCAGAGCCCCCTAATATTCATGGAGTTCATAGCCCAGATGCCTATTTTCCTGGAATATCTATCACTGGGCTTCCATTATCCTGCAGCTGCCCAAAGTGGGGCTCCAGGACTGGCAGTGAGGTGGAGAAGAGCGCAAACATGTTGTATACGAAAGCATGAGTCTACACCAGAAATCCTGAAGTTAGATCAACCGAGTGTGAGCATTAGCTCCTTGAAATCCCTGAACTTGAGTAGCCTACTCACCCTGGACAAGTCATTCAACCTTGTTTGCCTCCGTTTCTCATCTGTAAAATGAGCCGGACAAGGAAGTGGTAAACCACTCCAGTATCTTTGCCAAGAAAACCCCAAATGGGGTCACAGAGAGTCAGACATGACTGAAAAACACCTCGACAACAAGATAATGTTAGCTTTTTTGACTGCCACTATTCTTGAGATTACACTCCATTAAAACTTTGAGACAATAGGGTCCTAGATATGGAGTTAGAAGGACCTTATAGGTCATTTAATCTAATCCCCTAATTTTACAGATGAAGAAACTGAGACCCAGATAAGTCAAGTGATTTGCCCAATGTCACTTGGAGAATAAATATCAGCTCTAGGATTACAATGTAGGTTCTCTGACTCTAGCCCTCTTTCTACTCAATTACATATAAACTGTTTTCTACACATTTACCCCTTATCCTTTATTTCTAAAGGTAATTTTTTGGACTTCAAGTGTTTCTATCTTCGACTTGGCCTGTCCAGACCTTTGGGGATCCATCTCACTGTGCCATCTCAGGGGATGGCTTTCCCTTCTAGCTCTCTGCCATCTGTACCTTTGAAAATCATGTCATCTATGCTTTTATCTAAGTGACTGAGAAAGGTCAAGGACTGATCTTCACTCCTCCCCTGAAGACTTCCAAGTTGACTTTGAAACAGTTGGGTCCAGCCATTCACCTAGTTTTCTTTTCTCTATTTTTTTTCCATTCAACCAATGCTTGATCCACTTAACTATATTCCCCATCTAGTCCACATAACTCTGTCTTTTCCACAAGAATAGGAAGAGGTTTGTCAAATGCCTTGCTAAAATCTAGGTAATCTGTATCTACACCATTCCTTTGATCTATCAGTCTAGAGATTATTGAGGGAAAAAAGGAATGAAGTTAGTCTGACATGACTTGGTTTTTTTGATTTATGCCTTTTTTGTTTTTTATACCACAGTTATATCCTGATATTACTGTGGACCCTCTTCTCCTTCAACCCTGTATTATTAAAAAACAAAACCAAACCCCAAAACAATTAGGAACAACTTCCTGCATCTGACAGTGTTAGCAACGTTATGACATTTAATAAATACTTCATGATTGATTTATTGATTGCTCCTGTTTTCCCTCATCTCTCTGCTGAGAAAATAGTGTATCTTTTGAGACATATTTGTGGCACAGTGAATAGAGTACTGGACCTGGAGTCAGGAAAACCCAGAAATTAAAATCCAACCTCAGACACTTACTAGCTGTATGACCGTAGGCAAGGTCATTTAACCCTTGTTTGCCTCAGTTTCCTCATCTGTAAAAAGGGGATAATTACAGTACCTCTCTCCCACGGTTGTTGTGAGGATCAAATGAGAGAATATTTCTAAGTGTCTGGCACATAGTAAATACTATGTTAGCTTTTAGCTATTATTATTGTCTGTTCTCTAGAACCAAGATTGAGCATTGTCATTAATCTCTGTCCAGCTATCTTAGTGTTTGTTTCCATTTACATTTGTGTAGTCTCTGCCCTCTGCTTATTCTTCTGGTTCTCCTTTTTTTCAGTCTTCTCATGTTTCCTTAAATTCCTCATATTGATCGTTGTGACCTATTTATGATGAAGTCATTCTACCTCTTTGTGATCTTTTCTCAGTGTTCACTAACCATCCTTTTAAGAAAATGTAAGATTTTTGCCAGGAGTCACTGGCAGAAGTCAGAGTCACTGGCCTGCCCTTTACAGACTGCGTCCTCTTCCATTTTCTGAAAACGGAGATATTTGCCCTCCTCCAGTCCTGCTACATCAAGACTACTCTCCTTTCACGAAGGTCCTTCCAAGGTCATTGAGAATGGCATAGCAGCCATCACATCTGTTAGTTTTTTCAGGGCCTTAGAATAAATTTCATCTTTACTTGGTGACTCAAACTCATCAAGGGCAGCTAGGTGTTTTCTTGCTCTCTTTCTTATCTTAGGCTACAATTTATTGCCATTTTTGCTCTGTTCTTTCCAGTCCAAAGATCAGCTCTTTTGGCAGAGAACACATAACATAAGCATTGAACAAGCCTTATCATTGTCCCATTGACCCTTAAAGCAGTTCTGTCTCAGAGGTGACTAAGATGGTTGGGGACACACAGTGGGAGGTTACACAAAACTTATGCATATGGAGAAGCTCAGTTTTTTAGTAGGTGAGGATAGCAGATAGAAGCCTCTCAGGGTAGTCTTTTCCACTGGCTGTTTTCTACTCTCTACATCTTGTTCTACCTCTGTACTTCATTACCCTTCTTTCTCCTTACTATACTGACACAAGAAATGAGAACCATTTTATTCTACCTTTATATAAGTTTTTATAAGTCCTCCCACTGTGTATCCCTAACCACTTTTGTCACGTCCCCTTGTGTTATCAGCCCCTGCAAAAACTGAGTTAACCTCCAGGAGGTTCTAAGTCTGACTTTAGGAAATTCTGGTGAAGAAGAAAATGAGCTATATTTTTTCCTATTCTGAGATCAAGTGTCTATGACATCTCATATTTATCTGCTCCTGGCAGAGACCAAGTGACTGGATAGCATTTGATTGTGCATAGTTCTTCAGAAATAGTTTCTTTTAATTTTGATGTCAGCAGCAAGCTTTTTGGAATAACCAAACGGTCTTATGTAAAGTGTCACTTGCAAAGGGCAGCCTATTTTTGGAAGCAGATTATTTCCCTTTGAAGGCCTTTGTGAAATTCACTCATCCAGGGCAAAAGCTGCATGGCTAATCACAGAAAGTGGCTTGTTGGCTCTCCAAGAATCAAGTCTTTGGTTACAACTTTGAGGCAGGAAGGCAAGCTGTTAGGCAATGAGACTAGAAACGGTTTGTAAATGATTTCTGTCCAACTGTTTCTACCAAGCCTGCTCTTTTGGGATGTGGAAGGTGGGAGTCTGTCAATCATTTGAAATTTTCATATTTAAATGAGATTGCTGATTCCATATTATTAGCTCCATGGTGACGATAGGGACAATGGGAATATCTTTTCAGTGCTTTCTTTCAGGCTTGGGCACCTTTAAATTGTCACTCTCTTCTTTATGCTTCCTCATGTTGCTAAATGACCAAAATCTTGTTCCATTTTTTGTTTTGCTGATTTCTTGGGCTCCCATACATATCATTATGTGTGAGACATTTCGGGATGGATCTGTTTACAGGCCCATGGTATCATAAATGTGCAATGTGGCCATTTAAAAAAGTATATGATTCTAATATTCAGCAATTTAATTCAACAAATGTTAAGCACCTATTATATGCATAGCGATGTGTATACAAAGCCAAATTGGAAAAAAACCCAACAACAGTATAACGGTTTTTCCCCTAAGGAAATTAAATTCTACTGGGAAAAGGTAGCATGTACAGTGATCTATAATATCAGGTAATTTTTTTCTCATATAAATATTTTATTATTTTCTAGTTACATATAGATATAGTTTTAAACATTTGTTTTTATAAGATTTATTGTTTCAAATTTTTCTCCCTGCCTCCCCTCTCTCCCCCTCCCCGCCCCCGCCAAGACAGCAAGTAATCTGATATAGGTTATATATGTGCAATCACATGAAACATATTTCTGCATTAGTCATGTAATGAGAAAAGAATCAGAGCAAAAAGGAAAAACCTCAAAAAAGAAAAAATCAACAACAAAACCAATAGAAATAGTATGATTCGATCTGCATCTGGATTCAACAGTTCTTTTTTTCTGGATTTGGAGAGCATTTTCCATCATGAGTCCTTTGGAACTATCTTGGACCATTGTATTGCTGAGAAGAATCAAGTCTATCAGAGTTGATCAACACACAATGTTGTTGATACTGTGTTCAATGTTATCCTGGTTCTTCTCATCTCACTCATCATCAGTTCATGCAAGTCCTTCCAGGTTTCTCTGAAATCTGCCTGCTCATTGTTTCTTACAGCACAATAGTATTCCATTCCATTCATTCATATACCACAACTTGTTCAGCCATTCCCCAATTGATGGACATCCCATCAACTTCCAATTCCTTGCCACCACAAAAAGAGCAGCTATAAATATTTTTGTACATGTTGGTCCTTTTCCCTTTTCCATGATCTCTTTGGGAAAAAGCCCTAATGGTGGTATTTCTGGGTCAAAAGGGCTTTATAGCCCTTTGGGCATAGTTCCAAACTGCTCTCCAGAATGGTTGGATCAGTTCACAGCTCCACCAACAATGCATTAGTGTTCAATTTTTCACAGCTTCTCCCGCATTTATTATTTTCCTTTTTTGTCATATTAGCCAATCTGATAGATGTCACATGGTATCTCAGAGTTGTTTTAATTTGCATCTCTCAAATCAATAGTGATATACAGCATTTTTTCATATGACAAAGATATCTTTGATTTCTTCATCAGAAAACTGTCTGTTCATATCCTTTGACCATTTCTTAATTGGGGAATGACTTGGATCCTTATAAATTTGATTTAGTTCCCGATATATTTTAGAAATGAGGCCTTTATCAGAAGTACTGGCTGTAAAAATTGTTTCCCAGTTTTCTGTCTCCCTTCTAATCTTGGTTGCATTGCTTCTGTTTGTACAAAACCTTTTTAATTTAATGTAATCAAAATCATCCATTTTGCATTTCATACTATTCCCTACCTCTTGTTTGGTTATAAACTGTTCTCCTTTCCAAATATCTGAGAGGTAAACTATTACTTCCTCTCCTAATTTACCTATGGTATCACCCTTTATGTCTAAATCATGTACCTATTTTGACCTTATTTTAGTATAAGGTGTAAGATGTTAGTCTATGCCTAGTTTCTGCCATACTCTCTTCCAGTTTTCCCAGCAGTTTTTGTCAAATATTGAATTCTTATCCCAGAAGCTGGAGTACATTATTAAAGTAATTTACTATTGTATCTCCTGTGCCTAACCTATTCCATTGATCCTCCACTCTATTTCTTAGCCAGTACCAGATAGTTTTGATGACTGCTGCTTTATAGTAAAGTTTCAGATTTGGTACAGCTATCCCACCTTCCTGTGCATTTTTTTCATTAGTTCCCTTGATATTCTTGACCTTTTGTTTTTTCCAGATGAATTTTGTTATTATTTTTTTCTAGCTCTGTAAAATAATTATCAGGTTGTCTGATTGGTATGGCACTGAATAAGTAAGTTAATGCAGGTAGAATTGTCATTTTTATTATATTAGCTCGGCCCATCCATGAGCAATTGATATTTTTCCAATTATTTAGATCTGATTTGATTTGTGTGAAAAGTGTTTTGTAATTGTGTTCATAGAGTTCCTGGGTTTGTCTTGGCAAGTAGACTCCCAAGTATTTTATATTGTCTACCATTACTTTAAATGGAATTCCTCTTTCTCTCTCTTGCTGCTGGACTTTGTTGGTCATGTATAGAAATGCTGATGATTTATGTGGATTTATTTTATATCCTGCTACTTTGCTAAAGTTGTTAATTGTTTCAAGTAATTTTTGAGTTGATTCTCTAGGATTCTTTACGTATACCATCATATCATCTGCAAAGAGTGATAGTTTTGTTTTCTCCTTGCCTATTCTAATTCCTTTAATTCCTTTTCCTGATTGCTAAAGCTAACATTTCTAGTACAATATTAAATAACAGAGGTGATAATGGACATCCATGTTTCACCCCCGATCTTAGTGGGAAGGCCTCTAACTTATCTCCATTATATATAATACTTGCTGATGGTTTTAGGTAGATGCTGCTTATTATTTTAGGGAAAGCTCCACCTATTCCTAAGCTCTCTAGTGTTTTTATTAGGAATGGGTGCTGTGTTTTGTCAAAAGCTTTCTCTGCATCTATTGAGATAATCATATGATTTTGGTTAGTTTTCTTATTGATGTGGTTGATTATGTTAATAGTTTTCCTAATGTTGAACCAGCCCTGCATTCCTGAATACCAGGTAATTTCTTTTTGTTGTGTGAGGAAATTGGGGTTAAGTGACTTGCCCAGGGTCACACAACTAGTAAGTATCAAGTGTCTGAGGCCAGATTTCAACTCTGGTCCTCCTGAATCCAAGGCCGATGCTTTATCCACTGTGCAACCTAGTTGCCCCCAGGTAATTTCTTGAAGAAAAGATCACTAACAACCTGAGGGATCAGGAAAGGCTTTATGGAGAAGGTAACATTTGATCTGAACCTTGAAGGAAGCAAAGGATTTTGTGAAGTGAAAATGAAGCAGGAGTGTGTACCAGGCATGGAGGATGATCTGTGCAAGTTCATAGGGGCAGGAGAAAGAATATTAAGGTAATAGAATCACTAGCAATGCAGTTTGGCTCGAATATAAAATATGTAAAGGGAATATTATGATATTTGACTGGAAAGGTAGGTTGGAAACAGATTGTGGAAGTCTTTAAATGCCAATGTGAAGAGTTTACATTTTCTCCCAGAAGGAATGGGAAACCACTGAAGCTTTTTGAGCAGATGAATTACATGTTCAGCCCTGTCCTTCAATAAGATTGTTTTGGTGCTGGTGTGGAAGTTGGATTGTTGAGGGGAGAGTCTTGACAGCTGGGAGACTATATGGTATTTCAGTGGTCCAGTTAAGAGTGGATGATTCGGTTAAGAGATGAAATGTTGTAGAGGCAGAATCAAGAACACTTCACAACTTATTGAATATGATGAATGAGGGGAGAGGGAAGAATGAAGGATAAGTCCAATGTTGTAAAAATAGGTATCTCCAAGGATGCTGGTATTCTTGGCAGGAATAAAAAAGTTTGGAGAAGAGGCTTAGGGAGAAATATGATGGAGAGTTTTGTTTTAGGCATATTGAGTTTGAGATACCCTTGAGATATCCAGGAGGAGATGTCCAGTTGGTAGGTGGCAACATGGCACTGGAGGTCCAAAGAGAAGTTGGAACTGGATATAAAGATTTAGCAGTCATTTACTTAGAGATGATTATTTAACCCCTGAGAGCTAATGATTAAGGTTGGGAGGGAAAGGGCCCAGGAGAAAGCCTTGGGGGGCAAAGTAAAAGTGTTTTAAATTAATTTCTTTTGTTAGGAAATAATAGAAAAATCCTCATTAAAATTATATTTAAAGATAGTTAAACTTTTTTATTTTGGTACGTTAGGTTTCCTTTTCCAGTCCTACATTCGAGAAGATGTAATTAGATCAGATATTTCCTCTTTCTTTTTGTTCTAAGAATGATGACTGCCCTTGTGCAGTTTTCATAAATGTTGTCTTTCATCCCAAGGGACATGCACAATTCTCTTTATATCAGAGGTGCTTATATGTCACAAAATCATGGAATGATCAAGCTGGAAAGCCAAGCCCCTCTTTTCACGATGAGAAAATTGAATTTCTGAAAGGGAAAGTGAGCAAGTTCACATATCTGGTTAATGGCAGAGTTAGAATGAAGAGTCTACATCTAGCTCCTCCAGTCCTCCTCTCCCTGACTACATGTTACATTTGCAGTATGGAGTGCTGTCTATTTTGGGGGTAATATTTGTTGAAATAGCAAATACTAGAATGTCACACAACATCAATAGCTCATATTTATAAAATGTTTTGTGGTTTGCAACCACTTGCCATACCATTATATTATTTGATGCTCCCAACAAACCTGTGGCGTCCATAAGGCAAATAGTATCTCCACTTTATTGATGGGAAAACTGAAGCTTAGAGAAGAGTACTTAGTGATGATACCATGTTAGATATCTGGATGATCCTTAGGCATCTCAAACTTCCCAGTACCTCCTTTTGTCCCATGCCTGATTTTCTTCTCATGTGCAGTATTCTACTAGATCATTTCATGTCATACAATTGTAACGCATTTAAGACATTTTACAAGAGAAGTCATGTAGATTCTGTTAATAGTCCAGAACACAGGACATATGCTTGACAATTGACCAACCCTTTTCAAATCACTGTTATATCCTTAAGTCTGTTATTTATGTGGGACTCCTACTACTCATTCCCTCCACAAAATTTTATACCATTGCCTCCACATGGTGTGGAGGTGACCTTTGATTCTTGAAGGCTGTCAGTGGAACATAAGCTCAGGCAGTTTGTTTTCGCTAATAGAATGTAAGTTCTTTGACAGTAGGGATTGTTTAATTTTTTTGTTTTTGTGTCCCCATTGACTAGCAAAGTGCCCAGCAGCACATAGCAGATGCTTAATAAATGTTTGTTGATTAGTTGGTTGACTTGATCATCTTGGAAGGTCTTAAAGTATGGCCCTGGAAACACACCAAGTTTGTTTTCTGAGAACTGACCTAGCTTAATATGGAGAGGTATATTGTCTGGTCACCTGGTAGTGATTTTCTTTGACCATGAAAACAAGTGAGAAAAAGTAAAAACCACAACCACCAGTTTTTAGTGCTATCTCGTTCTTGGTATTGCTATGGAGTGCTTGGCTTTTCCCCTCTGTATATATTTACCTGTCTACATATTATATATTCCCAACAGACTATGTTACATGTATCCATATACTACGAGCCCAGAGCGAGCTGTTTCATCTTTCCATAGGGGTCTCCTGAGGAGTGTGGGGAGTGGCTATCATTATTGCTATCCATTCAGGTCTCTACCACCTGTATTGCTCCCATTTTTAATAGTCCAGAGACTAAAACCCAATTTACATTTAACAATCAGCACTGGGTAGCTTTACAAAAAGATTTACTTTACAGTTATATCAAGAACAAATATGCAAACATTTCCCCCACACTTTAAGGGCCTAATTTTCACCCATACTTCCTCAATATGGGGGTGGTGGTGGTGAGGGTTAGCCTTATAAGCTCTCAGTTCCTACATATTGTTGATCCTGTCATGTTAAAAGGCATCATTACAGCCAGATGAATTCTTTCATTGGGCTATGATGCTGAAGATCATCCCTCATGATTGCTTCTTTTTCCTGAGGAATTGATGTTGCACTGGCTGCAAAATCTAGCCTGGATTCTGACTCCTGGATTCCCATGACTTGCTCTACTAGTCTTTGAAGCTTCCAAAGTAGGAGAGTCCACTCTCAATACCTGAAATGAGAAAGAGTAAATGAAAAGGCCAAGGAGGTTTAGTTTCTCGGTGGCCATATGGTCTCAGAAGGGAAGAAGGCCCTAAGGCCCTCCCCTTGACCACATTATTTCACTGAACTCCAAGATGCAGCAAAAAGATGGCTGGAACTGACTTAGGCCCTTTTGAAGATGCTAACAATTCTAGGTCCACAACCAGTGGAAAAAAGGCTCTTCCCAACCATAATGGAGTCTAGCTAGAATCAGTTATAGAATGTCCCCACTTGTTCTATTCCCTCCAGAGAATTTCCCTCTCATATCATCATGGTTCTCCCAGAAGCAATTCCCTAATGTTCTGCATTTGGAGCTGCCATCTTAGAAAGCTGATGGGATCTGCATACATGCCAAATCCCCATGACAACTATAAGCTAATTGAGGACAGGGACTGTTTGGATTTTATCTTCTTATCCTCATTACATAGCAGAGTGCCAAGGCACTCTAAGTACAAGTACTTAGTAAAGTATTTAAATGTAATTAAATTTAATCTCCCTGTCCCCTGTTAGCACACTCATGCTTTATATATAAATCTTCCTTAACCAATGTTGTTTTGTCAGTATCTTGATTGAGAATCTTTATCTGGTTCCCTGTTGCAATCAGATCGATACTCTTTCTCTTGAAAGTCATAGCCACACATAGTTGGATAACATCTTGGCTTTCTAGCCTTATTTCTTACTACTTTCTTGGAATTAATCTCTGCTCCATTCAGGCCAGTCTCTCTACCTGGTCTAAAAGGTTTTCCCACATCTATTCTCTCTACCCTCCAGTCTATCATCTATTGGTTTTGGTTTTTATTAGTCAATGGGGGTTAAGTGACTTGCCCAGGGTCACACAGCTAGTAAGTGTCAAGTATCTGAGGCCACATTTGAACTCAGGTCCTCCTGAATCCATGGCCAGTGCTTTATCCACTGCACCACCTAGCTGCGCCCCCCCCCCAGTCTATCATTTATACTATTGCTAGTGTGGTCTTGTGTTTGCATTTATATTTTCATGCTTATTTATCACTTTCTTGCTTTCATGTACTGTAGGTTCTAGTCAAATTGGACATCTTTCTGGTCTCCAGAAGAAACCTCGTGCTCTTTGGCCTTTGAATTCATGCAGTTTCCTATGTCTGATATGTCCCTCCTGCCATCTTTTCCTTGAAGGTTCATTTGATACCATCTAGTGGTAATAAATTATCCCCATGAATCTCTACCCAGTAAAATGTCAGCTGTCAGTTGCTTCTACTTTCTGCTTCTGTGCAGAATATCTCATATCCACATCATGCCCTTATATCAAATCTCACAGAGGAATTTACTGCCCAGGCACAATATTCTGTCTACCCATTTGCTGCCTAAGTCTATGTTGCACTCACCTACTTACTATACTGAGACCAACCACTTACTGGCCAGGGTGGCATTCTACTCACCCATTTGATGCCTTGGAGTGATATTCCTCCCAACTGCTTGCTGCCTAGGTATGAAATTTATTACATGTAAAAATTGTTAACATTTAAAAAAAATTTTCCGTTCAAAATTCTCTTCCTTCTTCCCTCTTCTTTCCCCTCATTGAGAAGGCAAGCAAGTTGGTATAGGCTATACATATGCAGTTATGTAAAACATATTTCCATATTAGTCAAGTTGTGAAAGAAAACGGACCAAAAATGCAGACCAAATAGAAAAATAAAGTTAAAAAACTTATGCTTCAGCAGCTAGGTGGCGCAGTGGATAGAGCACCGGCCCTGGAGTCAGGAGTACCTGAGTTCAAATCCGGCCTCAGACAATTAACACTTATTAGCTGTGTGACCCTGGCCAAGTCACTTAACCCCAATTGCCTCACTAAAAGCAAAAACAAAAAAACAAAAAACAAAACCCTTGTGCTTCATTCTGAATTCAGACTCTATCAGTTCTTTTTTCTGGAGATAGATAGCATTTTTTCATCATAAGTCTTTCAGAATTGTCTTGTATCATTCATTGTATTGCTGAGAATAACTAAGTCATTCACATTTGATCATCCTATAATGCTGTTACTGTGTTTAGTGTTCTCCTGGCTCTGCTCATTTCATTTTGCATCAGTTCATGTAAGTCTTCCCAGCTTTTTCTGAGAACATTCTGTTCATCATTTCTTATAGTACAATAATATTCCATCATAATTACACGCATAACTTGTTCATCCATTCCCCAATTGATAGGCATCCCCACAATTTCCAATTCTTTGACACCACAAAAAAGAGCTGCTATAAATATTTTTGTACGTTTAGGTCCTTTTCCTTTTTAAAAATTATCTTTATTGGATCTACTTTCCAGGTCAGTTGTTTTTCCAATGAGATGTTTCACATTTTCTTCATTTTTTCATTCTTTTGATTTTGTTATATTATTTCTTGGTGTGTCATGGAGTCTTTAGCTTCCACTTGCCTAATCCTAATTTTTAAGGAATTATTTTCTTCAGTGAGCTTTTGTAGTTCTTTTTTCATTTGGTCAGTTGTACTTTTTAAGGAATTATTTTCTTCAGTAAACTTTTGTACCTCTTTTTCCATGTGGTCAATCCTGCTTTTTAAGGCATTCTTCTCTTTAATGAATTTTGTGCCTCTTTTAAAATTTGACCTATTCTGTTTTTTAAGGTGTTATCTTCTTCAGTATTTTTTGTTCTTTTACCAAGATGTTGACTCTTTTTTCATCATTTTCTTGTATCACACTCATTCCTTTTCCAATTTTCCTCTACCTCTCTTATTTGATTTTGAGAGTCTCTTCCAGGAATTCTTTTTTGTGCCTGAGACCTATTCACATTTGTCTTTGAGGCTTTGGGTGTAGCAGTTTTGACTTTGACTCCTGTTCTGAATTTATGTTTTCTTCTTCAGTGTCACCCTAGTAACTTTCTATGGTAAGGTTCTTTTTTGTTATTTGATCATTCCCCCAGCTTATTTCTTGACTTTTAACTTTATATATTAAAGTTGGGCTCTGCTCCTGGGGCGGAGGGGCCACCATCCTGAGCTTCAGGTTTTTTGTGAAGCTGTTTTTAGAAGTGATTCTAGGGGTCTGTAAGTTTTCAGGTTTTCCAAGGTGGTATGATCTAAGGAGAAGTGTGTTTACTACTTACTTAGCTTGTGCTCTGATTTGTGAGTGACTGAAAGCACTCTTTTTTGCCTTGGAACTGTGACCAGGGTTCTCACTTCCCTTTGGCTGCAAGCTCTTATGGGTTCCATGTATGGGTAATGCAATAGAGTCCTGCACCCAGTGCCAACAAAGTGATCCCTGTAATCTCCTGACTAGCTGTCTGACCTCCTTATTATCTGTGCACTGAGAGGTCTGGAAGTCACTGCTGCCACTGATGATTCAGTTGCCCTCAAGTCCTGCTGGTTTGCTGGGGCACAGTCTGTGCTCTAACAGTTTGAACTGGAGTTGGACTATGTTCCACTTTCACTCTGGTGCAACAGACCTTTCTTGCTGTCCTAAGCTGTCTTGGGCTGGAAATTGTTCCACCCCATCCTTTTGTGGGTTATGCCACTCCAGAATTCGTTTTGAGGTATCATTCAAAGTTGTTTGGAGGAGAATTTGAAAGAGTTTAGGCAAATCCCTCCCTTTCCTCCCTTATCTTGGCTCTTGCCCCCTACCCCTCCAGTTCTTGATAGTTCCCTACTCATTTCCTCCCCTTTTGGGAGGGGATTCCCACTCCTACCCCATATCTACTTTCTGGTTCCTTAGAGGTCTTCAGGATAATACTGGATCACCACTGGTCAAGGATTTTGTAGTAGGGATTGTTTTTTCGGGTGTGGTTTTCAGGTCTGACTTAAAGATTAGTGACTATGAGATCTTGTTATATTTTGACTAGCTCAATTTCATACAATTAAGTGCTGGAGCCAGGACTTGAATCTAGATCCTCTGATTACACATTTTCTTATTATACCAAGCTACCTCTTTCATTATGGTTCTCTTATGTCATTCTATAACCTTTAGAGTTTAGGGTACTATCATAGGTGGCCTATGTTTCATCACTGCTCCTATGTTTATAATGATATTCAGGCTTGTTCCTAGAGTATCAGAACAAATTCTTGTCCTAGTAGGGTTCCTTAATTTGTGTTATTTTTTAAAATTTCATCTTCTTGACCATATACCAGTCTACATTAACTTTTGACATCTAAACACTCAATGAAAGACACTAATTTGGGTACCAGGAGCCAACCTTTTACTATTCTGGAAGGAATTTGCAGCTGAGATTGTTATCTAAGGAACCAGATGTTCAGTAACTCAAACTGAGTGCCATTCAACAAAATGGGACTCTAAAGTAAACATTTTCCAAAATAATTTTATAACGACTCCAGTAACTGTGAAGCCTGTGGGGCACAAAGAAAATGATTTGTTGTTTGTGGTAGCATTCATTTTCTTCAGAAAGTATTTATGAGGAATGGAAGAAAACAAAACAAGGATGAGGTTATGGTTAGAGTAGGCTCTGAAGGGTGGTCTATGCTTTCTTAGATGGGAAGTTTCAGTGATTTTGATAGCATTCTTTCTAATTCTTTGCCCTAGACCTACCATCTCCACTGATATCTTGCTCTAATCACAAGGAAAGTCCTCAGAGGCTATGCCACTGGAGTGCAAGGAGATCCTAGTAGGCCACAAATAGCTTTGAGGATGGTCCTGTTCCATTTGAATTCCAACTTACCTAAGTTCATAGCACTTTATCAAGTTGGCCATAAGAGGATGAATTTTTCCAGTGATAGGAGCTTTTGAAGACACTTATTTAAGCATGAGAATAATTAGATTCACTTACTGATTCTGGTGCTTATTATCTGTGTGATATTTTAGCAGTCATTCAACCTCTCTGATCTCAGTTTCCCCTTCTGTAAAATGAGAGTGTTGGACTAGATGGCATCTGAGGGCTCTTCCAGCTCTAAATCTAGGCTGCTTTGATTCTAAATCACAGATATATTTCATCTTTGTTAGTGAAGGGAGTACCTGAATTCACCAAGTCACAGATCATGTCATCAGAGATCATAAATTTAGAGCTAGAAGGCCATGTAATTCAGCTCTCTCATTTTATAGAGGAGGAAACTGAGGCTCTAAGAGATTAAGTAACTTGCCAAATGTCACAAAAGTAGTGGCAAAATCAGAATTTGAAGTCAGATTCTCTAATTCAAAACAGAATATTTTCCACTACACTAGATTTTGGAAATTTATTAAAGTGATTAACATTTTACATGGTAGTATTTAAAATGTTTCCAATCTTCCTTTGGGGACTGGAGGGGAGGGCGATAAGTTTTTTTCCCCCATATAAATATTTTATTATTTTCCAGTTACATTTAGAGATCATTTTCAACATCTGTTTTTTAAGATTTCTAGTTTTGAAATTTTCTCCATCCCTCCCCTCCCTCCCTCCTCCCCAAGACAGCAAGTAATCTGATATAGGTTATATATGTACAATCACATTAAACATATTTCTGCATTAGTCATGTAATGAGAGAAGAATCAGAGCAAAAAGGAAAAACCTCAAAAAAGAAAAACAAGAACAACAAAAACAGTAGAAATAGTATGGTTCAATATGCAGAGGGCGATAAGTTTTTCAGCAAAGTGGAAAGAACCCTGACCTCGGAATTGAGAGTCCTGGGTCTGAGTCCTGGCTGGGCTACTTGGATCATCTGTGTCCTAAGTGTATGCTGATTTTCCTTTTGGAAGAAAGAAGTTCTTAAAGGAACTAGAAGCAAGACTTCAGTGGTAAAGACTTCTTGATAGAAGAGGGAAGACCTTGTATTTAATTACTTGTATATATTTAAATTTATTAACTTTATGTTTATGCTATATCTATTTTATATACTTTTGTATCTTCTTCCTCCTTAATCATCACTATCACCACCACCACTGCCATCACCATTTATATATAATGTCTGAAAGTTTGCAAAGTGCTTTGCAAATATTATCTTATAATAAACATGTGAGGTAAATGGTATTATTATCTTCATTTTACAGATGAAGAAACTGAGGCAGATAGTGGTTAAGTGACTTTCCCAGGGTCACACAACTAATAAGTGTCTGAGGCCAGATTTTAATTCAGGGCTTCCTGATTACATGTCCAGGGTTCTACTCACTGAACTTCCTAGGATGCAAGTAGGAATTGTTTCATTCTTTGTATTTGTATCCCTAGTACCTAGCCCAGTGCCTGGCACGTAGTACACATTTAATAAGTTCTCACTGATTGATTGATGCCTTAGTCCCCTAGACCAATTAAATCAAGTAGTATTTCATTAACTTTTAGGGGAAAATGAGCTTAGCTTATGTGGCAGGAACCTTAGTAAATATTGGTCCTACCACATTCCACTCTTCAGTGGCATGGTCTTATAGAAGACAACTCATCATTTAACTGGCCATCGTCAGCCAACAAACATTTATTAAACACTTGCCATATTCTAGATGCTATGCTAAGCCCTAGGGATACGAAGAAAGACAAAGGCCTTCTCTCTTCTCCAGGAGCTCACTTACTATTGGGGGAAACAATATGTAGATAAATAGGTATGTACATGAGACATACAAAGTAAATGAAATATAGTTTTATTAATTTTTCTACCAGTTGATAGTATTTTATTTTTTCCAATGACATGTAAAGATAATTTTTAACATTCATTATAAAATTTTGAGTTCCAAATTTTTTTTCCTTCCCTTCCTTCCCCTTTCCTAAGATGGTAAACAATTTGATATAGGATATATGTGTGCAATCATGCCAAACCTACACAATATCATTTTTGAAGTAAAGGCTATAATACTAGGTGGACCAGGAAAGTCCACTGGCTTTAAAGGTGGCATTTGAGCCATGTCTTTAAGGAAGCCAGGGCAGTTAATGTACAACCCTAACCTTGGGAATGAGAAGATAAAATAAAAAACAAAACCAGAGCAATGTAAGAGCAAACAAGTAAACAAGCAATGTACGAGCCCTCAGTAATCTCAAACTTCACCTTCCCTCTTTGGAGCGACAGAGTCCTGAATCTTAACAATCTATTTTGATTGGTGGGAGGTGCCAGATCTTAGTGGTTCTTAATGGGTCTCCATGTAAAGTGGTGACAGTGAATAGGAGTAGCTTGGGAAACATTAAGGCTACAGTGCAGATAATGACACTTCTGGCAGTCACCAATCCTCATTCCCAATCAAGGTTATCTGTAGGAAGTTTTTATCCTCTTGCATGTAGCCTGTGCTGAGGCCCGAGTCCATACCAAAACTAGACATATACCACTGCCTACTCGGCATTTCCAGGATGTCTCCCTCTTTGGAAGCCCCATTGATGGAAATGCCAAATCTTTTCCCAGTTAGAGACCTCTGCCAAAGCATTGCCCCATATTTCTGTGAGGAGTGGGGAGGGAGTTTTGTAGAAACAGTTTTACCTTTCTCCTTGCTTTACCTACTCTTCAGTCCCCTAAGCCAGTGCTTGGAAGAAGTCTCTGACCCACACTTTACTGTACTGGCCTGAATGTGGCGGACTATGGGATGATAGGATCATGGACTTAGAGCTCAAAGGAGCTTATTTTATGGATGAGGAAGCTGAGGCACAGAGAGTTTATATTATGTGTTCAGGCTCTCGCAGTGTCTGAGACTGGATTTGAACTCAGGTCTTCCATCACTCTAAACTTAGTGTTCTATATACTTCACAACCTAGCTTATCAGTTTTAGATTACATTTGGCAAGGAGCTGCTTACGCTATCTCATGCTTGTACTCCCTGCCAGGGATCAGCTTTGCTCACTTCTAGGTGCTGCCATTGGCCCCTTCTCTTGCCATGCTACTCGGTGCTAGTGTATGCAGGCCAGGGTCCTCCCCACTGATGAAGTCAGGAATGGCCATATGGAATGCCTTGATAACTTCAGAGGGTTCTGGGCAGCCATACTAGAGCTTGAATTCATCTACCTGTTGGAACTGCATTCTATAACTAGCCAAAGCCTTAACTGAGATGGGGAACATTTTACATTTGCATTCAGTTTCATATTTACTGATGTTGGGAAATAGTCTATGTTTATAATAGATTTTAAATGTGTGGCAAATGTTTTTAAGCAAACAATCTGCAATGGTTTGGATGCCGCCACTCACTGTAAAGGTCAGCCTGCTAATCGCTTGCCAATTCTGCTTTATAAGAGAGCTGAGATTCATGAAGCTCTGAGTGTCCTGACCTTTGATTATACTGTTATGTTAAGCATCAGTGTTTTTAAAACTGTAAAAGAAGATACTTTGCTTTAAGGTCTCAGAGGTGAGTTGTGATGATATGCTGCTTGGAAAAAGAAAAGTGAAAATAGGTGGTAAAACACTCTTATTTTGATGTTAACTTTTAGTTATTTCCATTATAGATTGTCTGTTTTATTCCACTTGGTGGTGGTCTCTGTCTCCATCCCTGGTTACTTCTGGTGACCTTTCTATATCTATTGGGTTTTTTGTTTGTCATTCAGGGCCTTCCCTGAAACCTCATAGAGGAGCTGTGGAGCAAGATAAAGAATACAGGAAGGTTCAGTATCAAAGGAGGTGGAAGAAAATATCTGAATGAATCACTTCTTATCTGTGCAGTATGCCTGAAGATGCCCTTTCCATCCCCTTGTCTTTCTAGCTATTTCTATATCTATCTCTGGATCTCAGATACTGCCAGGGCATTTTGTGGGTTTGTCTCAGGTGGATTAAGTACCATGTTGTATTAGCCACATTGATACCTCACCCTTTGTTAACTCACCAAGAATTGACTATCCTATTTTACTTATGGTTCTAAAGATTTTTATACATTTTAGTGAGTAATTAAAAACAGTAGTTTAGATACAAATGTTTGAATGGGACAGGTCTCTGTACCTCTGCTTGATGCACAAGTAGTGGAGAAAGAGATAGAGAAATTGTTCTTTACCTGGGGTTTCCACAGGATACTTTTTATTTCACTATTTCACAGACCTGAGATTTTTTGTCACTGAAGGTGATTGCTAAATTTGCCTAGCTTAGAACCCCTATAAGACTTAGTTGATGGTCTTTGAGAGTTGCTGAGTTCTTTGAGAGATGCTAAATTCATCACCCTGTGGCTAAGCTGATAATGAGCCTCTTAGAACTCAGCTAGATTGATGCTCAAACAACAGATGCCCAATCTGTTGTTGATTGTACTGAAAGCCTTCCCAGCTTGCTAGAACTTGTGCAGTGCTGATCTAGTCTTTGAGAACCCAGAATTACCTTCATTTCATTCTGTGAGAAAGGAATATTTCTCTGTTATATCTAACAACTAATTATTGTATTAGGACCAAATTTTTTCCCCTTTTCTACTTCCTCATCTAGAAATCAACCAGTGTGGGAAATCTCTCTCTCTCTCTCTCTCTCTCTCTCTCTCTCTCTCTCTCTCTCTCTCTCTCTCTCTCTTTTTTTAGTGAGGCAATTGGGGTTAAGTGACTTGCCCAGGGTCACACAGCTAGTAAGTGATAAGTGTCTGAGGCTGGATTTGAACTCAGATACTCCTGACTCCAGGGCTGGTGCTCTATCCACTGCGCCATCTAGCTGTCCCAGAAATCTCTCTTAAAGATTTACTCCCCCCAAAAGATTTACCCCCAAAAATGATTTATCCAGGCCAAGATCTAACCAGACAGTAAAAGAAATTCTAACTTTGGGATAATGGCTATATTCCTGCTCATTGTGTTTTTCCAGACAAGTCTTGGGAAGTGTTGATTCTCTCTTTCAGTCTTAACAAATGATATGGAAATTGTTGTCTCTATTAATCAAAGTTTGAGTGACCTAAGTTAGTACTCCAAGACCTTCATTTTATTTTATTTATTTTTTTTATTTTGGGGGGCAGGGCAATGGGGGTTAAGTGACTTGCCCAGGGTCACACAGCTAGTAAGTGTCCAGTGTCTGAGGCTAGATTTGAACTCAGGTCTTCCTGAATCCAGGGCCAGTGCTTTATCTACTGCACCACCTAGATGCCCCCCCCCAAGACCTTCATTTAATATAGTCCATACCTTCTATTGTGTTAACTAATCTGAGCTGATTTCCATCCCCTAGGAACACCTATTCTTTGTAGGGCATATAAACTGTGGCCCCGCTGCCATTAGGGGTCTTTGGTCTATGAGAGTTCACCAAATGACTATCCTTTTATTAATAATGTGCTGACCATATTAATAAAATGATTAACTGACCCATAAGTGATATATCTAAGAACTTTTTTATTCAGCACAGTTTAGACGAGGCATCAGAGGAGGACTTGAATGTGGGTTCTAAAGCATACTGTTTAGCTAATGGGTGATCTCAGATATCCTTTGGCAGTTTCATTCCCATTTTACATTAGTAATATGCTATAACCTGACTCAGTGGAAGTAAAAACTTTATATTAGGTTTGGGAAGTAGAATTAGGATGAGGCTTATTTTATATTTGTTGAAGAATACCTATTGCAGCTTTAAAAAAGCAGTTGTACATTGAAGACATTGGAACATTTTTATGCAAGTTTCTATAAGAATTATACAGAATAAAGATTGAACCTGCCACTGTGGTATCAAGGTATAGTGGATAGGATGCTGGCTTTGGAGTTAGTTGAGGGAAGAGGAGACGTACAATGAGGCTAGAAAAGTAGGTTAAGACCAGGTTGTGGAGGGCCATAAAAACCAAGCAGAGAACATTATATTTGATTCCATAGGAATTAGGGAGCCATGGAGGTTTATTGATTACAGCAGTGATATGGTCAGACCTGTACTTATGGAAAATCACTTTGTCAGCTTGTGGATGATGAACTGTATTGAGGAAAGACTTGAGGCAGGGAGACTAATTAGAAAGCCACCACAATATCTACTTGAGAAGTGATGTGGGACTGAGCTAAGGTGGTAGCTGTGTGAGTTGAGAGAAGAGGTAGATGAGAGAGATATGGAGGTAGAAATGACAAGATTTAGTAAATGATTGGACATGTGGGGTGAGGGAGACTGTGGAGTTAAATATAATACTGAAGTTTTCAACCTGGGAGACTGGTAAGATGGGAGTGCCCTCAACAGGAATAAATAAGTTCAGTTGAGAAGAGGGTTTTGGAGGAGAAAGATAATAAATTCTGTTTTGATCATATTGAGTTTGAGATGCTTCCAGGACATCCCCTTTGAAATGTCAGTTGGCAGTTGGTAATGTGGGACTGGAACTCAAAAGAGAGACCAAAGCTGCATTTATAGATTGGTAGTTGGAATGATATCTATGTCAAAGATTTGTTGTGAAGATCAAATGAGAAAATATATGTAGAGTACTTAGAAAATTTTAATAAATATCAGTTATTATTATTGAAGAGCCTTTATGAAAGATGCTTTACTCTCAAGGTCTTTCTGAAGAATTTTAGTATCAATTGTGAAACATGGGAGACACTGGCACAAGACTGCCCAGCATGGTATACCTGCATCAAAGAAGGCACTGTACTCCATGAGCAAAGCACAATCACAGTAGCATAAAGGAAATGTGAGATGTGTAAATCTAGAGACATCTGCATCCCAAATGTTCAAATGGACTATTTGTGCCCAACCTGTGATAGAGCCTTCTGAAGTCATATTGGTCTGATCAGCCACATTTGGACACACTGTTCCTTGACCCCAACATCATGATGTAATTGGTCTTCTTCAAGTACAAAGAATGAACAACAACAGCAACTCTGAGGTTGAGTCAATAGACCAAGTATGACTCCTTCCAACCATTTTTTATGTATATAAATGATCTGTAGCCCTTAATTTAAAACATCTTCCATTACAGGAAGAAGAATAACAGTTATATGGTGGTGGTTGTTGTTGCTTGTCCTTCATTCTTGAAGAGGGCCATGACATTGAGGTGATGTCATGACTTGTGGTCAATTGGATTTAAGTGAAGCAGGGCTGTGCAAAGTCACTAACCTCACTCCTCCAGAGCCATTTGGGTCCAGTGGCATGATATGCATCAAGATTACTGGAGATGGCCCCTGATGTTTAAGGCAATTGTGGTTAAGTGTCTTTCTCAGGATTCCATAGCTAGTAAGTGTCTGAGGTGGAATTTTGAACTCAGGTCCTCCAAACTTCAGGGCTAGTACTCTATTCACTGTGCCACATATGGTAGATATTTAGTAATGCTGTATTGTATCAAAGCAGTGGCAGTACTTCTCCACAAAGGCAAATTATTTCAAAGACACAGTGGGAGAAAGTAATTACATTGTTTGGTGCCAACTCCTTGGAAACATTCCTCAGAGAAAGGTAATAACAGATTGTAAAATATCAAACGAGACTTTTGGATTAAAAGATGGTAGGTCAAAAGGAAACCAGTGTATTCAGACAATAGTAAAGGTGCTGGACCTGTGATAATCACTTGTGCATTAGAAAATGTGTCAGGTGCAATGAGAGGTTCTCTTAGAACAAAAGTAATTTTTGAGCTTGGAAAATAACCCTGTAGAAAATGAGGGTTGATAAATCCCAGTCAAATTTTTTTCCCTTTGTCTCATCACCTACAGCCTGTTTTATGGATTAATTAAATAATAGTTAATGAAAGAATAAAGAGGAAAACCCTTAAGAAAATACTTTACTCATGCATTGCTTATAAGCTGTTAGGGAATTTTTGGATGAGAAGACTAAATCAGGAGGCACAGTAAATCTTAGGTTAGCTTCATATTTCAGATAAATTCCAAAAATTTTGCCAGAGTGAGGTGATAGAATGGGGACCTCAAGAACTAGAGGAAAGTCTCTATTATGGTTGGTTGTTGGATCTTCTTGGAAAGATGTATGGCAAGCCATCTACATGGCTGGTAGAGACAGTCCTAAAACATGAGCCCAGGAGCCCAGGGAATAGCAATACCCTCACCTCACTGGCCCTATTTCCATCTAGACCCTTGTAGCCATTATCAAGGGGAAGCAACCAATGAATGAATGAATGAATGAATGAATGAAACATTTAAGTGCTTACTGTGTGCAAAGCAATGTGCTCTGTGCCAAAGATACAAGTGAAAAAGTAAGACAGTCCCTAGAGCTCACACTCTAATAGGGGAAATAACACCTAGAGGATTATGTTTCAGCTGCAAGTCAAATGGAAAGGTCTCATGGTCCTTAGGGTATGGCAGCAAAGCAGATGGTGATATTTCTTCTTTAATGTCATTTCCACTGATAAAATCATGTCAGTTTCTGATCCTGAACCTTTTGGCAGTGCCAAGAACTTTGGGGGTCAGAACTCCCTTTTTTTGTACACAATGACAACAACATTGTGTGCTGATCAACTATGATTCACTTAGCTTTTCTCAGCAACACAATGATCAAAGACAATTCCAAAAGACTCATGATGGAAAATGCTCTCCACATCCAGAGAAAGAACCATGGAGTCTGAATGAAGATTGAAGCATACTGTTTTCATTGTTTTTTGTTTTTGTTTTTTTCTGGCTTTTCGTTTTTGTTCTGTTTCTTCTTTTACAACATGACTATGTGAAAATATGTTTACATGGTTGCACATGTATAACCTATATCAGATTACTTGGCTTCTTTTGGAGGGGGGATGGAAGGGAGAAAAAAATTTGAAACTCAAAATCTTATAAAAATGAGTATTGATAACTATCTTTGCATGTAACTAGAAAAAATACTCAAAAAGGACTTTCTTTTCTGGGTCTTTGGTAGCTGTGGCTGGAGTCTGCTGCAGGAGATGAGGCCAAGGTCACATCTCCACAGGGAGATCCACATTTCCACATATTCTCAGATTCATGACTTAGGGCACTGGGATGGAAACATTGCTGTTCCAAAAGCTCTTGGATTCAGGGTCTTGGGTTTTCTTCATAGGGATCAGAGGGGAAATGGTAGTCAAGGAGGTAGTGGTGGTTTGTATTACCTGATACATTTTGCCTCTTATCTCTCCCTCAGGGTGTCTTGCTTCCTTGGCTAGGCTGGCTTGCCTACTCTGTGTGTTCTTGTTGTTGTTCATCCTTTGTTCTAGAAGAGGACCAATGACATCAAGAGGGTGATGTCTTCACTTGGTGTGAATTCGATTTGAGTGAGGCAGAGCTGTGCAGTGATCAAGCTTTACTCTCTCCTCTAGTCATCAGAGTCCAGTGGCAAGTCAAAGGTCCAGGTGACTGGTGATGGCCCAGGATGCAGCTGGGGACCTTGTTCTTTCTAAATTAAGGTCTTTCCCAGGTCTCAGTTTGACTGAGGCCATGCCCATTCAATGACTAAGAGCTGGGTAAGCATTGAGACAAAAGATGGACCAATTTATGATCACAAAGATATCAGTCTGGAAGGTGAAGACCCTCAGAACTTCTGGCCATAACAGAAAAAAATTGCGATTTACACTCATTCAAGCTACCATAACCTGAACAATGAGCTTGTATGTGGCATTTGGTTGGCAGTTAGTTGCTTACCCAGATGACAGCTATGAGGGCTGGGCTGGAAGCAGTAACAGTGGTCTGAGAAGTGTCCCTATGCCTATCTGCCTATTGGTGGGAATTGGTCAGCAGTTGTTGCTGGTATGGATAAGAAAGGTAGGCCCTCTCTCCACAATAATCTCTCCCTTCAATGATAGCTCTAGGGCCTGGGCTGGAAGTAAGTCTGAGGGACACTGCTATTCCCAAGTCTCTAGGACTCAGGGTCCTGGGGTGTCCCCATCAGTGCCTCACAGAAGATGGTGGTCAGGGTGCAGGTGGTAGTTTGACTTTCCCAGCACATACTGTCTTCTATCATGCTCTCCTGTCCAGCGATTGGTTGGCGGGGGTGGGGGGGTGGGGGGATGGCGCAGGGAGAGGGGTATTGCTTCAGTGAGAATGGCTTGCCTGTCCTTTGTATAGTAATTGGTTGGCAGTTGGTGGGAATGGTTAGCCCTTTATTCCCTAGTGATGGTTATCAGGGCTGAGCCAGAAGCAAGACCAGTGGTCTGGAAAGTACTGCCACTCCCAGGGCACTTAGACCTATCTCTTTCATCTCTTACATCTATATGTTGTGGAGCAAAGGCCCTACTATCCATCTAATCACCAGCATCAATAGCTAGCCAACTGCCACAGAGGAGCAGCACCCTCATTTCTCCCCACAGCCACTGGCCCTGATTCCAGACTGTCAGATGATTCAATATCAGAAGCTGATATGGCTTCGTTAACTAAAGTATCATTAAAGAAGATGTTGTCATCATCTTCTTTGCAAGTGTACCCTAAGGACCATGGGACCTTTCCATCTGACTTGCACATGAAACCTTCCCTGTATGTTGTCTCCCCCTGTTAGAATGTGAGCCTGAGAGCAGGAACTGCCTTGCTTTTCTAGTTGTATACCAGCACTTAACACATAATATTCAGAATGTTCTGCCCACAAAGATATTTATTTGTTGCTGAAAATATGTTATTCAGTGGACCCTCCCCAAAATACTTTTGGCTAAAATGATCCAATTATTGAGTGGCCTTGTCAATGCAGGCTGTGTGAATAAGACAGAGGCCTCTGTTTCTTCATCTGTAAAATGAGGGTTTGTACCTGACCCATTGACTTCACTCCAGAATGACTGAAGATTGAGTCTGAAGTTTTGCATTTTGTGGATTGAATTTCCATACCTAATATATCTAATCATATTGCACATGGTGAGTACTTGGTAAATTCTTTTTCATTCACTCATTCATTTGTTTCATAACATAAGGAAACATTTAAAGATAATTTCTTTGCTTTTTAGGGGGGTAATTTTCTTATTCAAACAGCCTGCACCAGTATACAGGCCACTGACTAATTCAGTTCTTTTGGCTAAAACATTTTGGGGCATCCATTTAATAAAATGTTTTCAATGACCAATAAATGGCTTTCTGAGCAGAGCCTTCTGAATTCTCGGCTGGAGCTGGTGGTGGTAGTATGTTACCCTCCTCCATACCTGTCTAGAAATCCAGCCATGTAGCTCTACAAAAGGGATGTTTAGAGAGCAGACTGGCAGTCAAGAACAAGCAGTAATTCTGTCACTTGCTCTTGATGGGAGTTCTCTTGCCTGTGGTCATGTAGAACATGGAAGAAGGATGCATCTAGAATAATAATTACTAGTGTCCATGCAGACAGAAGAGAAGCATCAAGCCCAATAATGCACACTAGGCAGCCCACATCACAGTCAATATCTCTAGGCCTCTATCTGGCAAGGGGGACTAACCCTGAGAAGTGAGTCCCGGCAACTGAAAGGAACTAATTAGCTAGTGTCAGTTTATCTAGAGTTTAATCTGTAACAAGAGACAAATCTCCCTAGACACTTAATCAGTGGATGAACTGTATTGAAAGGGCTATTAGCTATGATCAAATGAGATAATATTTCTGAGGTGTTTAGTACAGTGCCTGGAACACAAAAGTCACTTAACAAATGCTCGTTCCCTTCCCTCTTCCCCTGTGATGCAAAATAACTGTCTCCTGTTCTTCACATGCCAACCCACTAGTAGCAACTGGTTCATCTAGCTTTTAAAATCATCACAGTAACATTTTAAAAGCAGAATTGTCTCAGTGGTACCATATGATAACATTATTTTCTTAAAATGCCTAGGTCAAATCAGAGGTGTAGATATTAGCATTAAAAATCTGTCTTTCAAAGTACATTAATGTTCTGGCCAAGATTGTTACCTGAACCAAAGCAAGAACACCCCCTGCCCACATACCTAGTTTAGTTCCTCATATGTAAAATGAGCTGGAGAAGGAAATGGCAAACCACTCGTATCTTTGCCAAGAAAACCCAAATGGGGTCACAGAGAGTCAGGCACGACTGAAACGACTGAACAACAACAACAAAATTCACACAAGACTGAATAGCGATCAAGACATTTAATGCAAAACTACTGTGACTTCTTTAACGTCTAAACTACATAAAAGTCATTCAGTAGCCTCTGGGAAATAGGAAAGGGGCATCTTAGCACAAGGCATTGCCAGTGCAGGTAAACATGCTTTCTGCATCTCAGCACAGAAGGACCAGAGATATGTATAAGCTGCAATGCTCTCACCATAGACAGCAAGAGTAGAAGGCTCAACTGAGAAAGCTGCTGGGTGCTTGTAAACTCACAACCGGAGCTTTGGGCAGCCCCAGGAACAGCCCCAACCATAGCAAGTTGCAAGACTGAGAAACCCTAGTGCTCTTATGTCCTTATCACCTTGTCCTCAGCCACATAGGCCCTAAAGATCCAAGGTTCTGAACCACAGAGATCTGGCGGGTGGGAATGGGAGTGTGAGAAAGCCCTAATCCTAAAAGGAGGAGGATTGTGCAGGGACCTATGATGAGTCCAAACAGGGCTGACTAACCCACCCAAAAGTGCAGCAGGGAGTGGAGCCCCAGTAAAACTGGGGAGATAAGTAAATCAAGGAAAACATTAATTAGCATAAAAAGTTACAGCAAGTCTAGAGATTTCCCAAAAGAAAGAGGAACTCCTTAACTGTAAAAAGAGACTCAAAGGAAAAAAATGGATTTTCCACAAGGACTACATAAATACTAAGAACAGGAATTCTTAACCATTTTTTAAATGGTCAGTCTTGGTCAGTCTTGAGAAACAACAAGACCCTTGTGATGTCATTGGTCCTCTTTAAGAACAAAGGACTAACAATAACAACAACAAAGGGACTCCTCTGAGTGCATAAAATAAAATACATAGGATTACAAAGGAATCATTTATATAATCACTACAAAGGAATTATTTATGTAGAAATAAATTGATCAAAATATTTTAAAAAGCAAGTTCAAAGACACTAAGAACCTCTAATCTAGAAAAAATGAAGCAAGAGGTTAAAAACGAAGTTAAAATTATGGAGTTAAAAATTTTAAGGAGAATAAGAATTATGTTTATTGTATATAAAAATGGAGAAGAATTAGATGAGAAAATGTTAAGCCTTATCCAAGAAATGTGCTGAAAATTAGAGTGGATCAAATAGAAATCAATGATTCCATAAGACGGCAAGAAATATTAGGACAAAAATTTTAAAATTGGAAAAATAGGAGAAGATTTATGATATCTGGTATCAAAAACAACTGATCTGAGAAACAGGTGAAGGAGAGATTGTTTAAGAATCATTGGACTTCTTGAAAAGCAGGATTAAAAAAAATGTCAAAATTCAAGAAATCATAAATGAAAACTGCCAAGATTTATTAGATCTAGAGGGCAAAGTAGAGATGGAAAGAATTCCCCCAACTACCTCCTAAAAGGTATGCCAAAAGGAAAAGTCCAAGAAATGTCATAGCCAAAATCTAAAACTTGCAGGTAAAAGAAAAAATACTTTAAGCATCCACAGAGAAACAGTTCATGTACCAAGAAACCCCAGTTAGGTTCACACAAGATCTTGCAGTATTTACTAAAAATGAGAGGAGATCTTGTAATACGATATCCCAAAGAGCAAAAAATATAGGCTTACAGCCAAGAATAATTCTTGACAATTTATGGAGAATCCATTATTTTCCAGTTGGTTTGAAAACATTAAGTAGTGTCCTTTTTGAGTAGTCCCATTAATGTTTTCTTCTTCCTAGTCTAAAACTAGCTATAGCTAAACTTGGAGATGGTGTTGATAAATTTCACATCAGTTATCTCAGGGCCATTATGTTATGTCTGCTGTAGAAGTGACTTTTGTGAGGTTAGAACATACATCTTTATCCCAACAACATAGCTTTTTATTAGGAAAAAGTCATTGATTACTTCTCCATAATAGTGGACAAATACTTACAGACAGTAAATGCTCTTGTCAGATAGTTCTACCCAATGGATGCATAATTCATTCATTCATTCATCCATTTATTTATTTATTGTTTATTTATTTAGTAGCAAGACTGAGTATTATACATTTACATACCATTTCAGTGATTTTTATTTTTTTAATCTTTAAATAATATTTTCCACAATTATATGTAAAATCAATTTTCACATTCATTGTTTTTTTAAGTTTTGAGTTACAAATTTTACACCTACCTCACTCCCCTTTCCCCTCCCTGAGATGGTAAATAAGTTATACATGTACAGTCATGCAAAACATTTCCATGTTAGTCATTTTGTGCAAAAAACTCAAAAAAGAAAGTGAAAATAGTATGCTTGAGTCTGTATTCAGACAAGCTAAGTTCTTTCTCTGGAGGCGGATAGTATTTTGCCTCATGAGACTTAGAATTGTCTTGGATCATTCTATTGCTGAGAATGGCTAAGTAATTCACAGTTGTTCATTGTACAGAATTGTTGTTTCTGTGTACAATGTTCTCCTGATTATACTCATTTCACTTTGTATCAGTTCAATCAGTGGGTGAATTATTTTTGATTAGTTTACCATGGAAAGATGGAAAATGTTGGATGTTGGAGGGGATGTGGGAAAACTGGGACTCTAGTCCACTGCTGGTGGAGTTGTGAACGGATCCAAACATTCTGCAGAACAATTTGGAACTATGCCCAAAGAGCTATCAAAGTGTGCATACTCTTTGCTCCAGCAGCACCACTGCTAGGTTTATATCCCAAAGGCATCTCTAAAAAGAGAAAAAGACCTATTTGTACAAAAATATCTATAGCATCTCTTTTTGTGGTGGCTAAGAATTGGAAATCAAAGGAATGCCCATTAATTGGGGAATGGCTAAAGAAACTGTGGTATATGATGGTGATGGGATATTATTGTGCTATAAAAAATGACAAGCAGGAAGATTTCAGAAATGCCTGGAAATGCTTGCATGAACTGATGTATAATGAAGTGAGCAGAACCAGGAGAACATTGTGCACAGTGACAGCAAGATTGTTTGATGAAGAATTGCGAATGACCTAACTGTTCTCAGCAATACAATGATCCATGAGAATCCCAAAGGACTAATGATGAAGCATACTATCCACCTCCAAAGAAAGAACTGATATTGACTGAATACAGACTGAAGCATACCATTTTCACTTTCTTTCATATTTTTTCTTTTATTTGAGTCTTCTTACACAAAATGACTAATATGGTAATATTTTATATAATGGCACATGTATAACCTATGCTTGATTGCTTACTGCCTCAGGGAGGGGGGAGGGAGGGATAAAATTTGGAACTCTAAACTTTAAATAAAAACGTTTATTAAAAATAAGGAAATCGGGGTAAGTGGCCATTAAGATCTTTGGCATATGAATGTAAGGGAACATTATGGCACCATAAGAATGGAGAAATCTGAGGAATACAAAGAGAAAAAGGGCTTATGTGAAGTAATGCGAAGAAAGCAGAATGTGGACAACAATGGATGACGCTGGGGATAGAGTGTTGGGTTGTGAGTCAGGAAGACAGTTTAAATCCCCCTGAGGTGCTTAGTAGATGAGTGACGCAGAGCAAGTCACTGAACCTCTTTTAGCCTCACTTTCCTCTCATAAGAGCACCTACCTCACAGGGTTGTTGTGAGGGTCAGGTGAGGTTATCTCATAAGGTCATAGGTAGAGATCTGGAAGGGACCCTAGAAGTGATCTAGTGCAATCGCCTAATTTTATAGACGAAGAAATGAGGGCTCAGATAGAGTGCAATTTGACCAAGACCACAGAGATTGTGGCACAGCTGGAATTTGAACCCAGATGCTCCAACACTAAATCCTTCACCCTTGCCATTATTCCTTGGTACAGAGTCTGTTCTGCATGCTATATCTTTATATCTCCAGAGCCTTCTGCTTGGTAGGGGCTTAATAAATGTTTGTTCAATTGAATGGAATTGTTAGAACATTTTCAGTGATGAGAACTATTATTTGAAATAAAAACATTCTCCTGAAAATCATGACCACTTTGAAAGAAATTCCCAAATAGTTCTTGGAGGGGGACTCTTCACAAGTTATTCCCAGCAGAAAGCTGTAGCTTTGACAGTAGATTCTATGATGTACAACCATGGGGGAATTGCTTTCCCTCTCATTGCTCCTACAGTGCATTTTATGGGCAAACTCAAAATAAGGAGCATTGCATTTGCCAGCTGCCCTAGACTCTTTAATCACCTCCTTCCTGCACCACCCTCAGCAGAAATCACAGATGGACATTACTCTAAACATGGCTTTCTCTCAAGGGCTGTCCGCAACTTCAGTTCATTTCATCTGGCTTTTTGTCATTGCTAATAATGCAAATGGCTTTTATATGGCAGTGGTGACTTGCCAAGCACAGGAATAACCCACAAATCTCTGGTCTCAGATGAGCTTCATGATGGTGAACTCGCAGGCAGCTTTGTATATTTGCAACAAACCTCTGGAAGTTTCTCCAATGTTAAGCAATTAAAATGGATTTCTTTTTTAATGCACATTGAAACCTTTTTGCCATATGCTCTCAAAGTACCATTAGAATCTCATTTTATAGTTCTGAAACAATTTACACACATTGGAAAAGTGTGGGATAAACTAACTTTTACTCAATGCAACTTCTCAGGCTCTAGCTTAAGGATTTTGCAGTCCATACCGGCTGTATTTCTTTTTCCAATCCTAGTTTATTGTTAGAAATACAATTGAATATCAATAGCATATAAAACAGATGAGGTATGAAATGAGTTTTAATTTAAGAATATAGAAAAATTTCTGTAACTCTACAGAAATGTCATAAAAACTCAAGATGGAAATAACTTCGTGACTTATCAATTCCCTTTATCAGCCTAGCACTGCTCTCTGGCAGCTGGCTACTCTAGGCAGTAGTAGTCAGGCCTTTTTCTCTTGGAAGACAATTCTGTGCTAGATATTGGGATTAAAGTAGAAAGGCACTTGGGGAAGTAGGGTTGCATAGTAATAAGGCTCTTTAGGCAAACTAAAAGAAACAGTAGTGAATAGCTCATCAACATCTCTCCTGAGAGAAGGGCAAGAAGGCATTGGCTTAACTTGAAGCAAGGGAGTTTGGAATTGGATGTGAAATTAGTGATATTTATTGGTTACATTGGTAATATTTGTAAGAGTGTGCTCAAAGCCTCTATTTAGGGCTTTACTGGTCATATCTACACATGAAAGGCCAGGGATTTAGCTATGCAACTAAAAGAGAAAATTACTTTGCCCTCTTAGCTTTGTATCTGTGTTTTTCTCCCACCTGCTCATCTATATGGGACAGATAGATGGCACAGTGTATAGAGTGCTAGGCCGGGAGTCAGGAAGACTTAGCTTCCCCAGTTCAAATCCACCCTCAGACCAAGAAAGTTTTTACCTGGGACTGCTGCTGGTCTTGTGACTAAGACAGTTGCTTTTCTAAGATGCCATGACCGAGGTTCTTCATCTTTTGTGTGTCCTGGTCCTCTTTTGGCATTCTGGTGAAGTTTGTGGGTCCTTTCTCAGAAGAATGTTTTTTGACTACTTAAAATTAGATGCATATGATTACACAGGAAACCAATTATATTGAAATACAGAAAATTATATATATATATATATATAATCTGGGACCTATGAACTATCTATCTATCTATCTATCTATCTATCTATCTATCTATCTATCTATCTATCTATCTATCTATCTAAAGTTCATAGGTCCCAGATTAAGAACCCCTGAACTATAAGAAAATGTCTGGCTTCTGAACTAAGAAAGTAAGGGAAAAGGTACTAAGATTTCAGAAGAAGGTAGTGATTCCCACATGCCCACATGCCCTATAGCTGAGCTATATCTGAAAATAAGGGTCCACAAAATAGAATACTATAGGGCAGCTAGGTGGCGCAGTGGATAAAGCACCGGCCCTGGATTCAGGAGGACCTGAGTTCAAATCCAGCCTCAGACACTTGACACTTACTAGCTGTGTGACCCTGGGCAAGTCACTTAACTCTCATTGCCCTGCCGCCCCCCCCCCCCATAGAATACTATAGTATCAGAAGTATGTGTTCGCCCTTTATGTCTGCTTCCTAACCATGTGTTCTTGTCATGGGTGTCCTTTCACATGAGGTGACTTGGCCACATATATTACACAGGCTACATTGCCTGTGGAAACCACTTTCTCCCACCGATGTTATATGTATTTGTGGGAAGGTATGCTCCAGGATGATAGAGATCATGTTTTCTTGCTACTTTCCTTCCTATATTATTTCATGACAAGCCTTTGCTTTGAGCCATGTGTGTCCTCTGGCAGACAATTAAGGGTAAACACATTTTTCAGGATTCATGAGCTATGGCTTTAGGGGACATAAATCCACAGAATACCTTGACCCAGGAGTAGTCTTATTTGGGGGAGGGGGGGCTCTCTTTATAATTGCGGAGTACACTATATAAAAATGGTAGAAAAGAATCACATGGTAAATTTTGCCTTTTGATTGGTACTGCGTCCCTCTGGTCATTATATCTATATCTATATTTAGATCTGGATCTAGATCTGGATCTATCTATATATAAAAAACAGAAATAGAGAAACCCAGGTCTGCTGGTTATATGCCAGAAAACAAACCCAATCTGTATGTCACCATTGTATTTGCTTATGCTGTTTGGGATTGGTTCAAATGAAGGCCTTTCCTCAAGGAAACTAGAACAATAGAACAGAAAGGGATCTTCCAGGCTCTCTAGACTAACCTCTGTAGAGAAGAGAAGTGAGGCCCAGAGAAGTCAAGTGACATTTCCAGGTTTGCACAGCTAGTTAGTGGCAGAAATGGGACTAGAACCCAGGGTTAGTTTTTTTTGTGAGGCAATTGGGGTTAAGTGACTTGCCTAGGGTCACACAGCTAGTAAGTGTTAAGTGTCTGAGGCCTGATTTGAACTCAGGTCCTCTTGACTCCAGGGCCAGTGCTTTATCCATTGTGCCACCTAGCTGCCCCAGAACCCAGGGTTCTAATTCCCAAACTTGTGTTCTTTTCATGAGACTGTGGGATCTCCATGTGAAGCTAATTATGTAGTAAGATGATTTCCTTTCTTAGGCATCGGGATTTTTTCCCCTTTATTTGTTCAGATTTCTGTCTTCTTTGCCAGAACTATTGTTCACTTTAGTTGATTCAGTGAAGAGACTCAGACACACAGTCATTTTAGACAAAGTAGCCAATTGATTAACTGAATATCTTATTTCTCAGCTAGTTGTTTTGATGATACACAGGCACACACTTTTGAGTATACTTAGGATTGTGTCTCCATTAAATGAGCTCCTCCTAACTTAATATTATCTGAAAGCTTCATTAACATTTAGTTGATTGAGAGCCCTGCTTATTTGAGCTGTAGTATTGCCCATTCCATCAGAGTCTGTCTCAAGAATAATACAAGCTTACATCATTTCCACTGCGCACTCTAGTTTACGAAGCATCTTTCTTGCAACAGCCCTGTGAGGGAGGTGCTAGAAGTGTTCTTAATCCAATTTTGTTGATAAGGAAAATGAAGCTCAGAAAGGTTAAGTGGCCACACAGCTAGTAAGTGCTTGAGGTAGAATCAAGCTTAGGTCTCTTCAATCAATCAAAATGCATTTAGTGAAGAGCTTACTCCATGCTAGGCACTGTGCTAAACTCTGGTGAAAAGAAAGGTAGAAATGTGGTCTTGCCCTCCAGGAGGTCACAGATTAGTAGGGAAGACAACAGGTAAACAACCCTGTACAAATAAGCTATATAGTGGATAGACTGGAGATAATCTCCCAGGGGAAGTCATTCACAGTTGAGGAGATTGGGAAAAGACTCCTGTACAAGGTGAGATTTCGGGGCAGCTAGGTGGCGCAGTGGATAAAGCACCAGCCCTGGATTCAGGAGGACCTGAGTTCAAATCCGAACTCAGACACTTGACACTTACTAGCTGTGTGACCCTGGGCAAATCACTTAACCCTCATTGCCCTGCCAAAACAAAACCAAAAACAAACAAGGTGAGATTTCATCTCAGATTTGAGGGAAGCTTGTAGGTCAAGGTGAGAAGGGAGGGCATTCTATGCTTGGGAGACAGCAAGTGCAAAAGCCCAGAGACAGCAGTCTCCTTTTTTTTTTTTTTGGCGCGGCAATGGGGGTTAAGTGACTTGCCCAGGGTCACACGGCTAGTAAGTGTCGAGTGTCTGAGGCCGAATTTGAACTCAGGTCCTCCTGAATCTAGGGCCAATGCTTTATCCACTGTGCCACCTAGCTGCCCCTGACAGCAGTCTCTTGATTCCATTAGGAATCCAAGGCTCTTCCCACTTCCTACTGCCACCATGAAACTTAGAAAAATCGGACTGGTGCTGTTCAAATATGGAATACCACCAAGTCAGAGTTTTTTGTAAATTGAGAGACTTTTGTTTAGTTTTAGTTTTCACTTACTTTTTAATTATATTTCTTTTACCTACACCTTATTTTTTTTTGGTAAGGCAATTGGGGTTAAGTGACTTGCCCAGGGTCACACAGCTAGTAAGTGTTAAGTGTCTGAGGCCGGATTTGAACTCAGGTCCTCCTGAATCCAGGGCCGGTGCTTTATCTACTGCACCACCTAGCTGTACCCTTATACCTTTTTTTTTTTTTGGTGAGGCAATTGGGGTTAAGTGACTTGCCCAGGGTCACACAGCTAGTAAGTGTAAAGTGTCTGAGGCCGGATTTGAACTCAGGTCGTCTTGACTCCAGGGCTGGTGCTCTATCCACCGCGCCACCTAGCTGTCCCACACCTTATTTTTAATCATAAGGATTGTATTCTTAGCCATCCCATTCAGAACCAGTCTTCTATGATACACAGAAGGCCAAATAATCAACTGGAAACATCTTGGGCTACATGGGCTTCCTTCTGTTGGGAACTCTTCAGAGACAGTTCTCCATAGCACACTGACCTGCTGTAGGGGAAAGTGACCCAGTGACAGGTTTCCAGCCTATTAGTTAACTGCTCTTCACTGAAGTATAAATAGCTATAGGTACATTCCTTCTTAGACTTACTCTGATTAATTTCTTGGCTCTGAGTTAGAGTCAAGTCTGCCCTAACCCTATGGGATCTTATATTTAGAGCTGGAATAGAGTTTGTTGGTCATCTAGTCTCTCTTATATTTTTCAGATAAGGAGACTGAAGCCTATAGAGGTGAAATGATACCAAATCTAGGGTCGTTTTTCATTGCTGGGGTTAGCCTGGAAGACTTTACCCCCACTAAGAGGCCCTCTGGTTCAGTAGATAAGTTCAATACTTAGAGTCATGTGGCTCTGCCTTTGTGACCTGCAGCAAGTTAACCTTACCTCTCTGGGCCCTAGTTCCCTCACCTATAAAAGGAGATGACTAGGTTTAGAGGGGCAGTAACAGCCCCTTCCATATCCAAATCTATGATCCTAGCACTCTTTTAGCTAGGATTATCGGAGAATATGAGAGAGAACTGGAGGGGACCCCAGAAATTATCTGGGAGGCATGCATGTTAATAGAGCTTTTCAAACCTTTTGGTCTCATGTTTCCTTCACATCTGTAAAAAATTGAGAACCCCCTTCAAAGAGTCTTTTTTTATGGAGGTTATATCTATCAATATTTACTGTATTAGAAATGAAAATATTTTAATATTATTATAAAAATAGTTTTTACCATGTAGACCCCCTTAAAGGGTGTAAGGAACCCCCAAGAGTTCCCAGACCACACTGAAAACTGCTGATATAATAAATGGAATGTTGGACTTGGAGTCCAGAATACTTCATTTTGAATCCTACCTCTGATGTGTATCTGCTGCGTGATTATGGTAAATCACTTTATATCTCTGAGTCTCAGTTTCTTCATCTGTGAAATGAGAACAACCCATCTCACAGGATTTAAATGCGATAATGAATGTAAAACACTTTGCAAACCCTAATGCCTCTCATTTTACAAAGGTTGAAACAAAGGCTAGTAACTTGTACAGGGTCACACGTCATATGTGGCAGAAATGAGTTGTTGGAACCAAGTCCTCTGACTCCAGATGTCGCCTGCTTTTTCCTACACCACGTTAGTGACAGAGTTGGTCTTGGCATGACTCCAGTCATGTCTCTGGCCTGGACTATTGCAGTAACCTTCTAAATGGTCTCCCTGCCTAATTGTCTCCCCATTCCAATCTGCTCTGCTGCTCTTTATTTCTCTAGGGTGTAGGATTATGTCATCTTTCCCTGTTCATTGAGCTCCTGTGGCTTCCTTTACCTCCAGGATCAAACAGAAATGTTTTCCTTACTTGGCCCCTTCTGATCTTTCCAGTCTTCTTACATCTTATTCTTCTCCACATACCGTACCATTCTGGAAACACTAGGCTACTTAGAGTTCCTTGCTTTATCTCCCATCTCTGTGCCTTTGGAGAAGTTGCTCCTTATCCTTGGAATATTTCCCCCCTTACCTTCGTCTTTTAGATTCCCTGACTTCCTTCAAGACCCAATTTAAATCCTGCCTATTCCACAGCATCTTTTCCAGCTCTCCAACTGCTAACACCTTCTCCTCACAGAATGCCTTCCATCAACTGTATAAGTGCATACATATTGTATGTGCTGAATTATTTACATGTTGTCTTCTCCATTACAATATAAGCTCCTTGGGCAGCTAGGTGGCGCAGTGGATAGAGCACCGGCCCTGGAGTCAGGAGTACCTGAGTTCAAATTCGGACTCAGACACTTAACACTTACTAGCTGTGTGACCCTGGGCAAGTCACTTAACCCCAATTGCTTCACTAAAAACAAAACAAAACAAAAACAAAAACAAAAAAACCAATATAACCTCCTTGAGGTCAGGGACTCTTATTTGACCTTTGTTTGGTTGCCCAGTTCCTGGCACGTTTTGGACAGTGATCGTTTGAAGCCAGTGCTTAAAATCAGAAGTATTCAAATGAATTAATAGATTTATGACATTTTAGAGCTGTTGAGCAATCACTTCATTATGCAACAGGAGAACTTAGAAATGAACTCTCTCTAGTGCTGTAGCTTTGACTACTTTTAGACTTGGACTAAAAAGTTAAGGAAAAAGAAAAGCTGGCACCTTCCCATAGTGACCACAAGATGGCAGGAAAGTGCATTAATAAATGTATGATGGGGTTACAGGGAGGGCATCCATGTTGTGAACCTCAGTTTGCTTAGTGGCTCCTTGATTGGGGAGACACATTGATCTAGGGACTCCAGGGGTCAGCTAGTTGAACCCCTTCATTAGATGATTTCTCCAATGTCATATAACTTACTCATGAGTAGATATCAGAGGCAGGATTTGAACCTTCTCCTCTAGTTTCCAAACCAGTAAGTAGTCTCCTGCTTTTCCTGTTGTAGGATGTGTGTGTCCACTTGAGTCTTTCTAGTTGTGGCTCTCAGGAAGGTGTGAAGAGATACCCCGAGAGAGTCCACTAGCTACACTTTTCCAACAGAAGCTTTTATTTCTGCTAGGAGGGGAGCAAGAGATTGGCCTCATGAGGCTGACCATGCTGCTTTCTTCAGAAGTATAGGACTAGAATTTTATCTATTCATGCCTCACCCCCAAATACTGTTCGTCATGGGGAAATCCTTTTTAGGTTCTTGCTGTACTCCTGTCCCTTAATGGAAGAAGGAGCTTGCCAGGCTTTATTTAGGAGGCAGCTGCTGATACAATGGATCGAGGGCTCAACCTGGAGTCAGGAAGTCCTGAGTTCCTATATGACGTCAGAACACTTCCTAGCTGTGTGACACTGGCCAAGTCACTTAAGCACTGTTTGCTTCAGTTTCCTCATCTTTAAAAAAGGGGATAAAAATAGCACCTACCTCCCAGGGTTGTTATTGTGAGGATCCAATAAAATCAAAATTGTAAAGCCCTTAGCACAGTGCCTGGCATATAGTAGGGCTTATAGAAATGTTAGCTGATATCATTATTACTATCTTCCCAGGGTTTTTGTGTGGATCAAATGAGATAATGTTTGTAAAAGCACCTAGCACAGTACTTAGCACATAGTAGGCCCTATGTAAATGTTTATTCCACTCACTCTACTGACATGTTCCCTCCCACCAAATTCCGGTTATGCAGACAAATAGTGAAAAGCAAATAAACCCATTTATCCAAGATGATAGAAAATAGAAATCAGAGAAGTACAGATTAAAATATATCAGACAATACACAGAATGAATGAGCTCTCCTGCTGGCAGTGAAATAACTCAGTTCAACTGTCAGACAGAGTGAGTCTCAGATTTCACTCAAGGGGAAATTCTTGAAGACCCTAGCATAGTAAGCTGTGGATAGGGACATGATTGAAGTACTGGCTCCTCTACATGTCAGCTTCTACCTGGAGTCTTTCTTTTCCTCCAGGGGCTTTTCCCTGAAGAGAAGCTTGAACTACATGTCTCTTGAAGTTGGAAGCCAGAAAAAGAAGAATCTCTCCTCTCCCAAGGTCTCATCAACTCTGCTTCTTATGCAGGCATGGAGTATTAAGTAATCAGTCTTCACTAGTGAGTAGAGTCTTATGCAAATAAACTTGAGCCTAGTGTTACACTGTCACAGAGTGCTTCAAATGCCAGGAACATTAAGCCTGAAGGCAGCCAGTTTCTCTGTCCCTCATGTCCTCAGTTAATATCTTTCTCTATACTTTGTCAGTTTGGGCCTGGGACAGTAGAAAAGACCAAGAACTGGTTGACCCCCTACCTTTAAGAAAAGCCCTTTCAAAATGCTCTAAATCTCTAATGATTAGAGAGATGCAAATAAAAACAACTCTGAGGTACCACCTGACACCTATCAAATTGGCTAAAATGACAAAAAAGGAAAATAATAAATGTTGGAGAAGCCGTGGGGAAATTGGAACACTAATCCATTGTTGGTGGAGCTGTGAACTGATCCAACCATTCTGGAAAGCAATTTGGAATTATGCCCAAAGGGCGATAAAGCTGTGCATACCCTTTGACCCAGAAATACCACTTTTAGGTCTTTTTCCCAAAGAGATCATGGAAGAGGGAAAGGGACCCACATGTACAAAAATATTTATAGCTGCTCTTTACGTGGTGGCAAAGAATTGGAAGTTGAGGGGGTGCCCATCAATTGGGGAATGGCTGGACAAGTTGTGGTATATGAATACAATGGAATACTATTGTGCTATAAGAAATGATGAGCAGGAGGAGTTCAGAGAAACCTGGAGGGTCTTGTGTAGGCTCATGATGAGTGAGATGAGCAGAACTAGAAGAACATTGTGCACAGTAACATCAGTGTTGATCTACTGTGATGGACTATATTCTTCTCACCAATGCAATGGCACAGAAGAGTTCCAGGGAACTCGTGACAGAAGAGGATCTCCAAATCCAGGGAAAAAAAAGAACTGCAGAGTATAGATGCTGAATGAGCCATACTATTTCTTTTGTTTTTGATGCTGTTGGTTTTTTTTTCTATTTTGAGGTTTTCCATCATTGCTCTAATTTTTTTCTCTTATAACATGACTAATGCAGAAATAGGATTAATGTTATTATGTGTGTATATATAGATATAACCTATATCAGATTACCTGCTGTCTAGGGGAGGGGGGAGGGAGGGGAGGGAGGGAGAAAAATCTGAAATTGTAAAGCTTGTATAAACAAAAGTTGAGAACTATCTTTACATGTAATGGGAAAAAATAAAATACTTTATTAATTAAAAAAAAAGAAAAGCCCTTTCAACTGACTAGCACCTCAGTCAAGGGAACCCACTGTAGGATTTTGAGTCTGAGGACCTGACTTCCAGTCCTACCTTTGACACTTATCAGGGTGACCTTTGGCAAGTTGCTTAACCCCTTTGGACCTCAGTTACTTCTTCTGTAAGATGAGACCTTGACAAGATGACCTCTAAAATGGCTTCCAGCTCTATATCTATCATTATGTTGTTGTTCAGTCATGTCTTCATGACTCTCTATGACCCTCATCCAGTACCTCCTGATGTCTGTCCAAGCTCATGCTCGTTGCTTCCATGACACTCTCTGTCCATCTCATTCTCTGCTGTCCCCTTCTCCTTTTGCTGCCAATCTTTCCCAGCATCAGGGACTTTCCCAGTGAGCCTGTCTTCTCATTATGTGGCCAAAATAGTTCAGATTCAGCTTCAGCATTTGACCTTTCAGTAAATAGTCTGAATTAATTTCTTTAAGTATTGACTGATTTGATCACCTTGATGTTCAAGACACTCTCCAAAGTCTTCTCCAGTACCACAATTCAAAGCGTTGATTCTGTAGTGCTCACAGCCATACATTGGTACTAGAAAAAAAACTATAGCTTTGTTTATATGGACCTTTGTTGGCAAG
Source organism: Dromiciops gliroides (assembly GCF_019393635.1). Taxonomy (NCBI): domain Eukaryota; kingdom Metazoa; phylum Chordata; class Mammalia; order Microbiotheria; family Microbiotheriidae; genus Dromiciops; species Dromiciops gliroides. Next base: position 55,119,354 of record NC_057867.1, read on the forward strand.
GTGGTATCTCTGCTTTCTAGTGTGCTGTCCAGATTTGCCATAGAGTTCCATCTAAGAAACAAGCGACTTTTAATTTTAGGGCTATAGTCGCTGTCTGCAGTGATCTTTGAGCCCAAGAATATAAAATCTGACACTGCTTTCATTTCTTCTCCTTCTGTTTGTCAGGACCAGGCATTCATGATCTTAGTTTTTTTAATGTAAAGTTTCAAGCCAGTGTTTACATTCTCCTTTTTCACCTTCATCATGAGGCTTCTTAATTCTTTACTTTCTGCCATCAGAATGGTTATCTACATATCTTTGATGGTTGATATTTCTCTTGGCAACCTTAATTCTGGCTTTTGATTCATCCAGCCTGGCATTTTGCATGATGTACTCTACATATAAGTTAAATAAATAACTCAAAACTAACTAACTAAATAAATAAATGTTTCTGATCCATAGAATGTAAAAGACAAGAGATATCTTCAAGAAAATTAGAGATATCAAAATATTCATGCATAAATGGGCATGATAAAAGGCAAAAATGGTAGGAATTTAATAGAAGCAGAAGAGATTATGAAGAGGTGGCAAGAAAATACAGAAGAACTAGACAATAAAGATTTTAACATCACTGAAAACCACAATGGTGTGGTTATTGATCTAGAGAAAGACATCTTGGAGAATGAATTGGGGGGAGGGCTTTAGGAATAGTTGCTAATAATAAGGCTAGTAGAGGTGACAGAATTTCAGCTGAACTATTTAAAGTCCTAAAAGATTATGCTATTAAAGAAAATGCTGCAATTAAAACAACTCTGAGGTATCACCTCACACCTACCAGAGTGGCAAATATAACAGAAAAGGACAATATTGGATGTTGGATGAGATATGGGAAAACTGGCATTTTTGATGGAGTTATGAACTGATCCAAACATTGTGAAGAGCAATTTGGAACTATGCCCACAGAGATATCAAACTGTGCATACTCTTTGATCCAACAATACCACTGCAAGGTTTATATCCCAAAGACAATCCCAAAAAGAGAAAAAGACCTATTTGTACAAAAATATTTATAGCAGCTCTTTCTGTGGTGGCTAAGAATTGGAAATCAGAGGAAAGCCCATCATTTAGGGAATGGCTAAACAAGCTGTGGTATATGACTGTGATGGAATATTATTGTGGTATAAGAAATGACAGGGGCAGCTAGGTGGCACAGTGGATAGAGCACTGGTCCTGTATTCAGGAGGACTTGAGTTCAAATCCGGCCTCAGACACTTAACTAGTTGTGTGACCTTGGGCAAGTCACTTAACCCCAATTGCCTCACCAAAAAAAAAAAAAAAGACAAACAGGATGATTTCAGAAAGGCCTGGCAAGACTTGTATAAACTGATGTATAGTGAAGTGAGCAGAACTAGCAGAGCATTGGGCACAGTGACAGCAAGATTGTTTGATGAAGAATTGTGAATGACCTAACTGTTCTCAGCTATATAGTTATCCAAGAGAATCCCGAAGGACTAATGATGAAGCATACTATCCACCTCCAAAGAAAGAACTGATATTGACTGAATACATATTTCTTTCATATTTTTTTCTTTTATTTGAGTCTTCTTACACAAAATGACTAATATGGTAATATTTTATATAATCGCACATGTATAACCTATACCTGATTGCTTACTGCCTCAGGGAGGAGGGAGGGAAGGAAAGGAAGGAGGGATAAAATTTGGAACTCCAAACTTTAAATTAGAACATTTATTATTTTTAAAAAATAAAATAAAAAATAAAGAAAGTGCTGCACTCCATATGCCACCCAATTTGGAAAATTCAGTAGTGGCCATTGGATTGGAAAAGATCAGTATACATCCCAGTCCTAAATGCTGAAATTACCAAACAGTTGTACTCATTTCCCATGCCATCAGTGTCATGCTTTAGATTCTGCAAGCTAGGCTTCAGCAATTTGTGAACTGAGAATTACCAGAATTGCAGGATGGATTTGAAGAGACAGAAGAACTAGAGACCAAATTGCCAATATTCCCTAGATTATTGAAAAAGCAAGGGAGTTCCAGAAAAAAAAACATCTACGTCTGCTTCATTGACTACACTAAAGCCTTTGACTGTATGGATCACAACAAAATGTGGCAAGTCCTCAAAGAGATGGGAGTTTCAAATTATCTTGTCTCCTGAGGAGCTTGTATGCAGGCCAAGAAACAACAGAACCAAACATGGAATAACTGATTGGTTTAAGAATAGAAAAAGAGTATGACAGGGCTATGATTCTGTGACCTGAGTTCAAATACCAGCTTTGTCTCTTAGTACTGGTATGTCCTTGCATAAGTCCTTGATCTAGGCCTTAGTTTCTTTTTCTGTAAAGGTCATTGTTAGCAGTGGATTGTATGCTGCTGTTAGAGTTAGAAAGACCTGACTTTGAATCTTATATCATACACTGGATGTATAAAATAGGGGTAATAGTATTGTTATGAAAATTGAATGGGATAATTTATATAAAGCAATTAGCTAACATTTATATAGTGCTTCAAGGTTAGCAGTTATTATAATTTCATGAAGGGTTAGGACTAGGTGACTTGTAGGTCCCTTTGAGCTAAAAATCTATGATCCTATGACTTCTTATATCCTTTCAATCTTGAAACCCAATGAGGCATCTTTCAAAGGAGGACTTCAATGGAGAGGAATATTTCGCTGCCTATGAAAAAAGGTTTTGTTGAGCAAATAGTGCAAACATGGACATTGATTTACCTCATAAGTTGCTATGGTATCTGTCAGAGTGCTTTATAGGGAGAGACTTTAAACAAACGATTACAAATAGTGGGAATCCATCTTGGCAAGGCAAAGATTCTAGAAGATAAAAACATTTCCTGACTTCTCTCCCCTTGTGACCAGTGTCCCAGTATATACTTGAAAGAAGTAATAATAATAATGAAAATCATACTTGACATTTGTGTAGGCTTGTCAGCTTTTAGCAGCTTTTACATAAAAGGGCTTTCTCATGTTATTTTATGTGATCCTTAGAAAAACCGAGGTTGTATTTGAGTTTGAGGGTTTTCCCAGTTCCTCTCTGCTGCACTCTGCCAAGATGCCTGTCTGAACATTGGCTGACTCAGACTCTTCACTAAGTCAAGCCTGTCTAGGGACAATTAGTAAGGTTTTACCATATTGACCACAAATCTTTCCATTTCATTATTTTTCTCACTTTTCCATAATGTGTCTCTAAAAATCAATGTGAATTTTTTTTTATCTTTCCACAAATATTCTACCAATAGCTTCATGATGAAAAAATATAGACAAAGTAATTTAAGTAATGGCTACTTTGTGTTCATGTAACCCCTTAAAAAGAGAAATTATGCTAGCAGGAATCCACAGTGGCCTATGCCTATATGCCAGGCTGTTAATAATTTATGAAGTCTGTAAAATACCCAAAGATCAGAAGACAAACCTTTTAAGACTCCTGAAGCAAGATCAGCCTTTGGGGATTTTGTGAAGTAAACTTCTTCAATCCACTGCACACTGGCTTCTTTTGGTTTATTTTGACAAATTCAAAAAAATGAACAGACATGTTGTTGTCTATTATTCTAGGATGGCATTTCTCAAAATTCTGATTCACAGATTGTATCACATTAGTCTGTGCCTACCAGTCCCCCAAGGATCACATATTTTGTGAGAAATATGGAGAAATCACCTTCTATTTCTTGTTGTATTGCATTTTAGAAGAAAATCTGGGTAGGACAGCAAAGACGGCCTCAAAAAGGGCATCATTTTATATCCCCCCACCTCCACCTCCACACCAACCCCAAACAATGAGAAAGGCTCATACTAATTAATTACTTCTTTCGCCCATAAATAGTAAAGTTAGGGGAACTTATGAGTTCTAGTTCTACATTTCTAATTTCCTGATGGACATATCTATATAGATTTTTTTTGCAGGGCAATGAGGGTTAAGTGATTTGCCCAGGGTCACACAGCTAGTAAGTATCAAGTGTCTGAGGCTGGATTTGAACTCAGGTCCTCCTGAATCCAGGGCCAGTGCTTTATCCACTGCACCACCTAGCCACCCCCTCTACATAGATTTCTAATGCTTATCTCAAACTCAAACACGTACGAAATGCAATTTGTGTTCCCCCTGCAAACTCATTCTTCCTCCTGACTTACCTATTTAGGTCCAGTTACCCAGATTCAATATCTTAATATTGTTTTTGACTCTTCCTTCTCTTTTAATCCCACCTCAATAGCTACTCATTTTCCATTTCTTAATGATTCTATCTTTACACCTTATCTTGTATCCATCTCCTTCTTTCTATTCATGCAATCACTATTTTAATTCTGATCCTCATAATTTCTCCCCCAGGAAGAGTGCAATTAGTCTCCTAATTGGTTTCCTTGTTTCTAGTCTCTGTTGTCTTTACTTTATCCTCCACACAGCTGCCAAATTAATATTCCTAAAACAAATCTGACCATGCCAGTCACCTACTCAGAAACCTTCCTAGAAGCTCCCTATTGCTTCTTGGATAAAATACAGACTCTTCAGCCAAGCATTTAAAACCCTCTACAATCTGTCTCCTGCCTCCCTTTCCAGATTTATTTCATGTTTTCTCCAACCAGACTGGCCCACTGTTCTCAAATTTGAGGTTTATCTTCTCTCTTCATACTTTCACACAAGCTGTTTTCTATACCCAGAACATACTCCCAACTCACCCCTTCCTTTCAGAATCCCTGGCTTCTTTCAAAACTCAGTGAAGGTACCACCTCATATGGAAAGTCTCTTCCTGTGTTCTCTCCCTTCTGAAATTACTTTGTATTTACTTATCTCTATTCATGTTCTGTTTCCTCAGTATAGTGCAAGTTCTTTGAGGCAAGGGAGTGTTTTGTTTTTCTCTTTGCTTCCCCAGCTCTTAGCACAGAATGAGTTGGGAGAGTGTGCCACAAATCTTTTGGGAATGTTTTGTGCCAACTGGTTTTATTCACCTTAATAAAAAAAACCTTTTCTAAAAACTACTTAGTTAAAAACACTATAGCTGTCTAGCTATAGTGTTCTCAACTAACAGTCTTGACATGGATACATGCAAGTGGGGGTTCACAGTTATGGTGGTAGAGAATTATATCTGATTCCTCATGGGTACCCCTAGAGGGAGGGAAATGTCGCTTTGCTCCAGAACCTGAGACTTATTATGAAAGTGGGAATTGGGATTGGAGCTTCATAGTTTATGTGTATCATAGAAGGTTTTCCTTGTATGCAATCACCATCTCCTTTTATGTAATTTCTACCCATTGTTCCTAATTTTGGTTTCTGGAGTCAAGCAGAAAAAGTCTAATTGCCCTTTCACCTGATAATCCTTCAGATATTTAAAGATGGCTGTCATGTTCCCCACAATTCTTTTATTCTGAAGGTAAAATAGCCCACATTTCTTCAACTAGCCTTCACATGATGTGATCTTTCATCATCCTCATATTAGAATCATGGAATCATGTGGTTCCCAGAACTGATCATTGTATTTCAAATGTGTTTTGTCCAGGGTATAGCACAGCAGAATTATAACTTTCTTTGTCTTGGTTTTATTAACATGTCCTAAGATTTAATTAGCTTTTTTTTGGCCTCCACATCACACTGTTTACATATATGAGCTTGGAGTCCTCTTTGACTCTTTTAGACTTTTTTATATGACCTCTCAGATAACTGTTTCTCCCACATTCTGTATTTATGTAATTTATTTATTTTTTGTTTGTTTTTATTTTTGGTAAATCTAAGTGTGGAATTCCCTCTATCTCTGTTAAATTTCATCTGATGAGATTTAGCCTGTTATTCTAGCATGTCACCTGCTCTGTCATCCCACTGCTCAGTGAGCTCCATTGGTTCCCTTTTACATCCAGGATAAAATATAAACTCCTCAGTTTGACATTTAAAGATCTTCATAGCTTTACTGCTTCCTACTTTTTCAGCCTTTTTATACTTTACTGTCCTTAACACACTGTAAGAAAGACACAACAGTGATAGCCTACTTGAAGTTGCTCAAGCACCATACTCCATTTCCCATCTTTCTGTCTTTGTCTTGACTATTCTCCATGTGTGTAATCCTCTCCTCTCTCATCTCTGCCACCTAGCTTCCCAGGTTTGTTTTAAGACTAAGCTTACATCTCATCTTTTGCAGGAGGTCTTTACCAGTCTCTCCAACTGTCTTCCCTTCTCAGATTGACTTCCATCTATTCTGTATCTGTCTTATATGTCCCTAATTATTTACATGTTGTCTGTCTCCCTCATTAGAATGTGAGCTTCCGGGGGCAGCTAGGTGGCGCAGTGGGTAGAGCACCAGCCCTGGAATCAGGAGTACCTGAGTTCAAATCCGGCCTCAGACACATAATACTTACTAGCTGTGTGACCCTGGGCAAGTCACTTAACCCCAATTGCCTCACTAAAAAAAAAAAAAGAATGTGAACTTCTTGAGGACAGGGATTTTTTTTGCCTTTCTTTGTCTAACTAGAGCTTAGCACAATGCCAGTAAGTGCTTAATAAATGCTTATTGTTTTCATTTTTGTTGTTGTTGTTGTTGTTGCCATTGTCATCTGATGTTTTATGTATTTCACCCAGCTTTATGTCATCTAAAGATATGTCATTGGACTAAATTTTTTTTAACATAATAGAGCCAATGACAGATGCCTGTGAAATTCCACTATAGACTTCCTTCTAAGTTAACATTAAGCCAACTTGTTCAAGCAGTGCATTCTGGATCCAAACTGGATTTGGTGTTTTTTTATGAAATATCTCTAATATTAAAGTTTACATATGATAGTTTGAGTTGTCTTTGAGCCATAGCAATTCTGTTATATCTATGTGGCAAATAGAAAAGACATAGCATTCTATAGTTCTGTGAAATGAATCCAAAAATATTTTTCTACAGGACTTTACCTAATTTTCCCTAACCAACAGGACTAAAAAAGCAAGGATAGTTTACTTCGAGGCAAGACCTAAATGTACCTAAATGGCTCAAAATGGTTAATTAATTGGAAAAAACTCAGTTTCAGCACAGAAATTTGGGCAATACTGATTTCCCAGGCACAACTCAATTTGTTGATTTATCAATTACTGAATAATCTAGTTTTGGGGTCTACCTGTCAGGATCTCAGGGCAACTGGCTGCCTTTGGGCCTTTGGGTGGTGCTTCATTCTCTTGTACATCTTTCAGTATCTTTGCCAGTCAAATCATGAAACTCATTAACCCCTGCCTACTTGCTGCTCCCATTTCATCCCTTTGAGCTGTGCCTCACTGAATAGTCTCTGCCATCATTATTGCTTCATTAAAAGCATTTAGTCAAACTTTTCAAAAGAACTTTCTGGGGAGTTGCTGGGTGGCACAGTGGATAAAGCATCGGCCCTGGATTCAGGAGGACCTGAGTTCAAATCTGGCCTCAGACACTTGACACTTACTAGCTGTGTGACCCTGGGCAAGTCACTTAACCCTCATTGCTGCACGCACACAATAACTTTCTGTTTTTGTTTTGTTTTTTAACCAAGACTTGTCCTTTCATTGATGTTGTGACTCACAGTGTTGATATTCCCTGCACTGATGGCTAAAGAAGAACAATTCGGCTGTAAAGTTTAGTTTTTGAGAGTTGCTTTGTGCCATCAGAGGTTATGTTACTCACCCATGATCACATAGATTGCATGTGTCAGAGATAGAGCTGAACTCAAAATTTCTGACTTTCAGACCAGCCCTATAGCCACTATAGCACGTGAATATCAATACTTAGTCATCACATCAATACTTAGGTATCACAAACTGTAGTTTTTCAGTCTTTGCTCCAATTTCCTGAGCAGAAAAAAAAACCTGTTTGATTAGGCTTCTCTTCTCCTGCTTCCCTCCCATTCCCCACCCTGAGCCAAGGGTTGAGTCATGGGAAGTCAGCATCAGATCTCTGGCTTCTAGGAAAACTAGGATGGTAAAACATACAGTTGGTTTGTGTCTGGTTCAGATGATGCTGTAGAAATTTGGGTTTACTTTCTGGGTTAAAGCAACATGGGCAATTAGGACAGCATGATGAAGTCTCCACAGGTTCAGCTATAGCTGCTTACAGAGGATCACAATCTTCACTGAGTTTCAGTCTGTCCCTGCAACCTATCAGTGCTGAGATGGGTGCAGATAAAATGCTCCAGAGGTTGTACCCATGTGGGGCATCAACAGTGGCATTCCCATTGCCATTAAGGATCCCTATCTTGGGGGCAGCTAGGTGGTACAGTGGATAAAGCACTGCCTATGGATTCAGGAGGATCTGAGTTCAAATCTAGTCTCAGACACTTGACACTTACTAGCTGTGCGACTCTGGGCAAGTCATTTAACCCCCATTGCCCTGCCAAAAAAAGTATCCCTATATTTCACCATCCCAAGTCACACTGTCCTGATTCCAATAGCAGGACCTCTCTCTTCTATTAGCTTGGGAACAAACAGGGGAGATGCAGCTTTGCCAGCTTCTCAGTGGAGGCATAGCAAAGAACCCCTAAGGTCTTGTGGAATTTGAATGCTACTTAGAGATGACTCCAAAACACAGAGCCAAGGAGGTGAAGCAATTTGGTGAAAGCAGAACTCTGGAGGAAGAGAAGAACTGTTTTTATCCCCATACTCTGTTGGAGACTTGGGTAGCATCACTGACAAAGTTAAGTAACCATTCTGTGCTCACTGAAAGCTGCCAATGAAGATGAGGCTAGGGCTATGCTCTGGAGACAGTCAGACAGACATTTTGTTTTCCTGGACCGAGCTGACTGGTTTTAAATTTGGTTGGACAGTTGGTCCAAATTGGCTGCCCCTGAAAATGGATGTAGAGTGGTCTGAAGTTTGATTATTTCAAGTGGTTGATTGGTTGAAAGACCTTTTTTAAAAAATTATACATCCAGCAGAGGTCACCGTTGTTCTATTCTAGCCCTGGTGGCTTCTGTTTTCAATGAGGTATTTTTAGAATTGCAGTTAAATCCACAATACTTTGGAGTAATAAAACATGCAATAATTTTCATGAAATTTTAATGTGAACAATCGATTATTAGTACAACCTTAAGAATATCTGTTCTGAGTAATTGCCTTATGGAAAGTGGAGGGAAAATGTTGATGTTTGATAACAGCTGTTTTCATCAGTGATGGCAATTTTGAGACTTTTAAAATAATGCAAGAATAAGTGTCAGCGTTTTTATGCTTAGGATTTTGTAATTATAAATACAAAGTGTGTCATTCTGGAAATATATGCATTCCTTTCTGAGATTAATTTAGAAATATATGAAATTTTTATCTAGAAAAAAGTACTAAATATTAGAAATGTCATTGTTTTATTTATTTGGGAAAAATTAAAGTGGCAAGTATTCATTACATTGGGGATACAAATAATGAGAATGATTTTCACCAAACCCCAAACTATATAATACAACATTATAAGAACAAACAATAACTATTTGTTGCAATTCAGAACAAGTTTAGGACTGAATCATGTAAACTATGTTTAGTGAGTTTTTGTGGACATTAGATTGGGCATTTTGACCAATACTGGTAATATTCCTTAAAATGTAAGTTGGTTAATTTATTCAACTATTATTAAGTACCTATTGTATACAAAGTCCTGCACACTTAATTTGGTACTGACAATATGATCATTTTCTAATTGGACCAGAGAAATCTCAGGGTTATCTCCTATTAATAAAATCATTTTACTAATAACAAAATAAATTTTGTTGATATATTTTATTTTTACATTACTTCCATTTCCCACTGTATCCCTCCTTTCCTCTTCCCTCCTGCCCCTCCCCCCCCCAGCCATCCCTAATAACAATAACAAATCCTGATTAGTTAAAAAAAATCCTTGGTCCATAAACTTTTTTCAGCATTGCTATCACTTCATACACTTAGGTTTGTTGTTTCAGCTTAAAAAAAGAGAGATTTGCTATCCCCCCCCCCCCCCCCCCCCCCCCCCCCCCCCCGCTAAAACTGAGCTTGCAATTTAGGAACATGTTTGCAAGATGGCAGTAGTGTTTCTGTCAGTTGTACTGATGTGGCGAATCTTGGTCTACAGCTTTCTGATCAAACTCTGAATTTATCACCATGAGTTTTTCCACTGCACATTTTGGTAATAAAACTTTAATTCAACCAGCTGGACCCTACAGCAGCCAGTACAAATTCCTTTAGAGAGAGCTCTTCAAAAGAAGGAAGCATCTAGGTAAAATGTAACTTTGCCCCTTTCAACTCTCTTGAAACCTTAAGTTCTAGTCCAAAGTCTTTCCCAGCATTTTGTACTCAACTTTTTTGCTGGCTTCGTGTCCTAGTGCCCCAGGCTGCTTGTTCCAGTGTGCCATTCAAAGCCTTTCAGGCCTAGAGAAGGCTTTCTTAGCGACTTTGGCCTGTTGTCCTTCCCTCCAGACTTGCTTATTTTTCACAATTGCTGGCAGTTTTGATCACCCTTACAGTATGAATCCTCTGGCATGTGCTCCTACCATAAGACAAACTGCAGGGTTGGGCGTGGTAGGTCTAAGGCACAAGAAAGCCCCATCATCTTTTCTCTGGTTCTTTGTTCCTAGGTTCCCTCTGCCCTTTCTTCACACAGGGATGAGGAAAAAACAATGTGGAAGCTATGTAAGGTGTGTTTATGCCCAGAGCATAAAAATAACTGTAACCAGGTTCTTTTCAATTAGAAGGAGGTAACTTTCCACTTGTCTCTTTTTTAGAATAGTGAACTCTTTTCCTTTTCTTTCAAGTAGGGAATCTGCTGACTTAATTTGTATACGGTGCTTGTTGGAAAAAAAATAGACTTTCAATTAAGCCACCCTAACAGCATTTAGATACTTTTATAAACTGTCCCACTAAATGGGTTCTTCAGAGACAGTTTTCTGAATGAGCTTGTATCCCTGAATGAGAGAATAATTTGAATAAGCTTTGATTGAAGCTTTTTTTGAACAGATTTAAAGTGGTTTCATGATGCTTCTCTAAAAACATTTTTAATCCTTTGACTGCATATAGGTTCACATCAAATAATCCAGGTGAATCCAGCACTCTTTCTAAGAGATTACATGATCACAGAAGAAATGGAAATATTGGGATGAGCTAGGTTTGCAACATAGTTTGGTGATAGAGCATGGTACACTAGAAAGAGTATCCAATTTGGAGTCAGACTACATGGATTCAGATCTCAGCTCTGCCACTTATTGCCTCTGTGACTCTAGAGAGTACCTTAACATTTCTGGACCTCAGTTTACTCTTCTGTAAAGTTAAAGAGTTGTACTTGAATTCTTTAAGACACCTTCCATCTGTAAATATATGATTTTGTCCTTCCCAAGTCTTAGATTATCATAGTAACGATGTACCCCCAAAAAGGGATATCCTCAAGCACAACAGTAGAACTGAAGAAGTACAAGGTTAAAGTTGTTGATTATAATTTTCACTTAAAAATATGACTGTCTTTTTTAGACTCAATCTAATTACTCTATGACCCCGGGCCCCTCCTAATTTATCATCTTTTTCTCAACACATTAATCCCTTTCCCCCCATCTCTTTCCTCTCATCCTGCCACCTCTACCTTCCCTGTAACCTAAACATTCTTTTTCCTTAACTTCTATCTATCTCCAGAGTTTACTCATTAGGTCATAGAACATTTTGGCACCCACTCAAAAAAGAGTATAAGTTGTATGTTTCTGTTACATAAGCCATACCTAACCTAGTATTCTCTTTTTCCTTACCTATTCACTTATATTTAAATACTTTAAAATGCCTGTCACGACAAAGATAATTTTGAGATTTTAAACATGACTAGGAGAAGAATGATAGTCTTTATAGAAATGAGGGACTCAGAAGAGAAAGGTTGTTTTGGGGTTGGGAGGGTGGTTAAGAAATTCAGTTTTAGATTTGTTGAGTTTAAGTTGATAGGATTTTCAAGAGAGAAGCTATACATTTGGCAGTTGGAAATGTGGGACTGGAGAAAGGACAGAACTAGAGATGGAGATCTGAGAGTCATTCGCATGTTGAAACCAGAGTAAGTGAGATTTCTGAAGCAGAAAAGAGGTGCTGAGGATTGAGCCTTGGTGAATGCCCATGTTTAGGGGAGAAGGAAGAGAAGTCAGTAAATGAAACAGAAGGATGTTTTTCTCAGATATTTGTATATCTCATATGTTTTGCATGATTGCACATGTATAACCTATGTCAAATTGCTTACTGGCTCAGGGAGGGAAGGAGGTATGGAAAGAATTTGGAACTCATTAAAAAAAAATGTTGGGGCAGCTAGGTGGGCAGGGGATAGAGCACTGGCCCTGGAGTCAGGAGTACCTGAGTTCAAATCCAGCCTCAGACACTTAATACTTACTAGCTGTGTGAGCCTCAGCAAGTCACTTAACTCCAGTTGCCTCACTTAAAAAAATGTTAAAAATTGTCTTTACAATTAATTGGGAAAAAGAAAATATTCATTTGGGGAAAATATATTTGTATATGTCAATGAAACGACAGTAGTCAATTTTCTTTTCTTTTTTTAGCCTAGTGAAATGGGTCTTTGGGAATGGTAGGAGTTTCTGGCCATGGTTAGGGAACAGTTCTGAGTGATATTAGGATGCAAGGGATAGGGTCCTGTTTTGTGGGCACAGCCTTTTCTTATGGTTTTCTAAGTGGTTTTGATTTTAAAAATCCCACAAGACTTTTTGTAAATGCTTCTAGGCTCTTACAATTTCAGTTATTTATCTTCTAGTTTAGCCATGGATACTTTAAGACTCCATCCATTTGTAGGCTATAATTCCATAATCCCATCTCAAACATGGTCTTATTATTCTGGACAATAGCGTTTGGAAATGTAATCTTGCTTTTTGTTCAGAGCCTGAATCTCTATCTGGTAGATGATTTCTGATGCATTTGAAGCTGCCAAAATGCTACATTGTGATGTCTCAGATACAGCTTTGGAATTGAGGGAAGGGTACTGGATTTGGGTGCAGAAGGCCAATATTTGCATCCTGGCTCTGACCCCTTGATAACTGGATGATCTCGGGCAGGTCACTTGGTGAACCTCAGCTTCCTCACCTGAAAAGTGGAGGACATAACCTGTTCTGGAGAGTGATCATGGAGAAGGTACTTTGTAATTAGCTGGAGAAAAATGAGTGACTGTTAGGAGGATGTGACTGGGTTCCATCACTTATTTGCTCTGTACCCTCAGGCAAGGCACTGAGCCTCTCTGACTTTTCCTCTTTAGTAAAATGGGAAGAATGACATCTGCTCAGCCTAATTTCAACCCCTCAGAGTTTTGTGGGACTGCAACAAGATAATGTACAGGAAAGAATTATGTAAATTGTAAAGTGCTATCCAAATTTAGGGGATTCTTTTTTCTGATCATAGTCTAGGTTGGTTAGAACATAGTAAGGAATAAGACCGAGAGGCTAGATAGAAGTCAGAATATGCAAGGCCTTAAATGCCAGGCAATATAACTTCATCTCTCTGGGAATCTGTTTCTTCATCTATAAATAAGGGACATTACTTTTACAATCTCCCATATGGGTTATTGTGGAGATCAAATGCCATTTTTTATGGAAAAGTGTTTTGTCACATAAATCCCTCACTACCTGAATCATTGCCAACTCATGCCCGCCATCTCGTCCTAGGTAAATGATCATCCACAGATCTTCCAAGGGATCCCTCTAACACATCTGAGTCCTTCCTTCCTCTGGGTCTTTGAACATTCTTCAGGTATCTTATTATTATTCTCTCTCTCTCCTTATTATAATGCATTTCCTAAAGAGCTTTTACATGCAACCTGTGGTACTATAAAGCTCTGTAATATTTATAGTCATACATCACAACTTTGCAGAAGGTACTGTGTAAGCCTAAATAAAGCCACATAGACTGTGGGGTGAATGCTATATTCCTGGCATTTTCATACTCTTATAAGTGGTTTAGAAGTACAGAAATTCTGGACTGTCTGACATAAGGGATCTCTTTGGTTTTTGTTGTTGTTTTTTTTTGTTTTTGCAAGGCAATGAGAGTTAAGTGACTTGCCCAGGATCACACAGCTAGTAAGTGTCAAGTGTCTGAGGCCGGATTTGAATGCAAGTCCTCCTGATTCCAGGGCCAGTGCTCTATCCACTGCACCATCTAGCTGCCCCCTCTTTGGGTTTTAAGGTAACTGAGATTATCAACAAGCAATAGTCACAAGTATACACTCTGGGGGCACCAAAAAAAACCACCCAACACCAAACAAACAAGTATATACTCTGAGTAAGGGAGCTGTGAGGGTGGCAGCAGTATTTCTAGCCTTCATACCTCAATGAGACCAACTGCATTTTAAAATCTTAGTCAAGTACAAGGTATTTTTACATGTGCAAGCACAGGAATAATTATGCTTATACCCTCAACAGCATAGATTAAAAAGTACCTTGGAAAAATCCACAGAGAGATGTGCTTGATTAGGTCTTTATTTATTAATATTCTGACAGCCGCAGGTCTCTCACCAGCTTGCAGAATTGAAAGATAACCCAAAACAAACAAGAAAAAGCAAATTTATTTCATATTCTAAGGAGTTACTGTTCTTAACAAATGACTTATTTTCTCTATAAGGACAGACTGAGGGAAAAAACTGAAAAAACTGAGGGAAACTCTGATGGAAAATGAGATATGTAGATTGTATTCAATGTGTTCATTTCAAAGGTGGCTAGATGAAGTTTCCAAAGTGATATGGTGTAGTTATATTTGTTCAATTGCCCCTTCTTTCCCTAGGGACCATAAATTTTGGAGTTTCAGAGAAAATGACTTGTTCTTTATTTCTTTTTATAAATGGCCATCTGTTTAACAATGTGGAAAATCATTTTTTGTTAGCATTATGAAGTTGAACTGTCCCTGAGTACACATAATGGCTAGTAGCTAAATAATAACTAATATTTATATAGTGCCGTAAGGTTTCCAAAATGCTTTACAAATATTCTTTCTGTTATCCATCTCCCACCTAGTAGGTTAAAATGCCTACAAATCTTTTGCTAAAAGTGGATGGTGGTGGGAGAGGAGAAGCAGTTGAGAAATTGATGATCTTGTCCTTAAATTGGGCTCTGGATTTAGACAGTAGAACAATATGATATTTAGCCTGGACAAATTAAAAAAAAGCCATGACGACATTTGCCATTGATTTGACATGGCGACCTGTATTGGTGCTGAACTCTTTATCCTGTGTTTAGCTTGGAAAGCTACAGATGGATGTTGTTCAGTGCCCCCTGTGAGGTGTGCTGTATTGCTTGAGCTCTACCAAGTAATTCTGGCTCCTAGGACGAGCACCATAAAATACAGGGAGCATATTGAGGGACTCTTGAAACTATTCTTTTTAAAAATATATGCACATATTTAACAGCAAATTGCAGTCTCTCTTCATTGGAGGGAATTGATTTTGTGCCTCATTCATATGTTATTGTAACAGTTCAAGCCTTTGGTGAACAGTAACACAGGGGATATAATTGTATTTACTTTTTTTTTGGAGGGGGGGTTTCCTAGTTTATTAAACTATTCAGCAACTGCTGTTGTATTCACCTAAATGTCTTAGGTTGTTTACAATTCTTTGTAATTACAAATAATGCTTCTGCATATGTATGTTTTTAAATGGATCTTTTGTCTTTTTATAATAATCTTAAGATATATTCCATTATATTTTTTTTGTTCTGAACTTAACATATACCAAATAAAACATGCCTTTCCATATATGTATACTGGGGATCTGGCACACATATAGACCGTATCAGCTTGCTTCCTGGAAGAATCCTGATGATGTGATTTAGAGAAATGCCTTGGAGAGACTGGAGCATGCATTGACATTCAGTAATTACAGGGTTAACCAACCAGAACCATTATGTTAGACATAGTAGAACAGAGAAAGAAGACTTTACATAAGCCATAAATCTCTAATTTGTTTGGCTTTCTTTTCTTTTTACATGTATAATAAATTCAAGGCAGAAAAATTAAGATATTTTCTTTTTGTTTGCTATTCTTTCTGGCATTCCTTCTGTTCTTTTATGTGCATCTAAAAAGCTTCACTTACTCTTTTTTCTTCTTCTTTTTTGGTGATCCTATCTTTAACCTTCTTCTCTTACTCCCACAAGCTGAAAAAGAAAAAAAAAAGAAAAAGAAAATCATTGTAATAAATATGCATAGTAAAGAAAAAAAAGGTTCTTGTTATCTGTCTTATTCTGTATGTTAAGTCCATCACCTTTCTTTCGGGAGGAGGATAGCATGTTTCATCATTGGTCCTCTGGAATTATTGGTTGGTCAGTGCATTGATCAAAGGTCTTAGTCTTTCAAAATTATTTGTGTTTACCGTGTTGTCATTGTACAAGCTGTTCTGCTTCTTCTCACTTCATTCTGCATCAGTTCATACAATTTTTCCAGAAATGTTATAATTATTTTCTATGCAAGTGACATCTTATACTCCCTCTCTTTGGCCTATCAAGTTTCAATTAAGCTTTTTTATTTTTAGCTAAATATGGCATTTTAGCTAATATGACACATACATGAGTCTACATGACACCAAACTTGGTGATCTCATCAGCTTCCATGAATTTAATTATCATTTCTATTCTGATCATTCTTAAATCTCCTTGTCCTGCCTTTAACTCTCTGAGTACTTCCAGTCTCACCCCATCAGATGCCTTTCAGACATCTTGAACTCAACATGTCCAAAATTGAACTCATCTTTTCCCCTAAACCCTCATTTCCCTCCTACTTTCCCTATTGCTGTCAAGGACAACACCATCCCTGCAGTCCCTAAGGTTCACAACCCAGGTGTCATCCTGGATTCCTCCCTCTCTCTCATCCCCCCATATCCAGTCTGTTACCAGGCCTGTTGATTTCCCCTTTGCAGCATCTCTTGAATATGCGCTCTTGTCTCCTTTGACACTGCCCCACTGTGGGGCAGTCCCTAATTACCTCCCACCTGGACTACTGTAACAGACTGCTGGTGGGTGAACCTGCTTCAAGTGTCTCCCCACTCTGACCTACCCTCCATTTAGCTGCCAAAGTGATTTATTTTCCTAAAGCATAAGTCTGACCATGTCACCTCCCTTATTCAATGAACTCCAATTGCTCCCTAGCACCTCCAGAATCAAATACAAAATCCTCTGTTTGCCATTCAAAGCCCTTCATAACCCAGCAACTCCCTTCACTCTCCCCACCCCAGCCTTTCAGTATTCTTACACCTCACTATCTGCCACTGTCCTCTGCAATCCAGTGACATTGCTCTTCCACAAACAGGACGCTGCATCTCACAGTTCTGGGCATTTTCTCTGACTATCCCCCTTGCCTGGAGTGTTCTTTCTCCCCGTTTCTGCCTCCTGGCTGCCTTTAAGTCTCAACTAAAATATCATCTTTTACAGGCAGCCTTTCCCAAGCCCTCTTAATTCTATAACCTTACCTCTGTTAATTTTTTTTATCCTGTATATAGTTCTTTGAATGGATTTACTTGCTTGTTGTCTTCCCTCTTAGATTGTGAGCTCTTTGAGGGCAAGGATTGTCTTTTGCCTCTTTTTGTATCCCCAGTGCTTAGGAAAATGCCTGAAATGTAGTAGGTGCTTCATGAATATCAATTAACTATTGATATTTCTACATGGCAATAAATAACTGATTTTTCTTCCCATCGGTTTAATTTTTGATAGAACTGACTAATTATTTTGGCATTATGTGTAATGCTTTGAATTTTGCCTCAGTTTCCTCATATGTAAAATAGGGATCATAATAGCACCTACCTCTCTGGGTTGTTGTGAGGATCAGGGAAGAGAATTTTTTTATTATTTAAGAAACATTTTTATTTAAAGTTTTAAGTCAAAAATTCTATCCTTCCCTCCTCTGTCCCCTTCTCCTTCCCTGAGGTAGTAAGCAATCAAGTATAGATTATACGTGTGTAATGTAAAACATTACCATATTAGTAATTTTGTATAAGAAAACTCAAAGGAAAAATAATGAAAGAATGAAAATATAAACAGCCTGCTTTGGTCTGTGTTCAATAAATATCAGTTCTTTCTTTGGAGGTAGACAGTGTGCTTCATCATTAGTCCTTTGGGATTTTCTTGGATCATTGTATTGCTGAGAATAGTTAAGTCATTCACAGTTCTTCATCAAACAGTATTGCTGTCTCTGTGCACAATGTTCCCCTGGTTCTGTTCACTTCACTATATATCAGTTGATATAAGTCTTTTCAGGCCTTTCTGAAATCATCCTGCTTGTCATTTCTTATAGCATAATAATATTTTATCACCATCATATACCACAACTTGTTTAGCCATTCCCTAATTGATGGACATTCCTTTGATTTCCAATTCTTAGCCACCACAAATATAGCTGCAAATAGGTCTTTTTCTCTTTTTGGGGATATCTTTGAGATATAAACCTAGCAGTGGTATTGCTGAATAAAAGGGTATGCACAGCTTTATAGTCCTTTGGGCATAGTTCCAAATTGCTTTTCAGAATGGTTGTATCCATTCACAACTCTACCAACTAACATTGCATTTTTCCCACATCCCTTCCAACATAAGATATTTGTTTTTGTTTTTGTTTTTGTTTTGCAGGGCAATGAGGGTTAAGTGACTTGCCCAGGGTCACACAGCTAGTAAGTGTCAAGGGTCTGAGGCCAGATTTGAACTCAGGTCCTTCTGAATCCAGGGCTGGTGCTTTATCCACATAAGATATTTTTTTAAATTATTTTTAACATTCATTTAGGGGTCAGCTAGCTGGTTCAGTGGATAAAGCACTGGCCCTGGATTCAGGAGGAACTGAGTTCAAATCCGACCTCAGACCCTTGACACTTACTAGCTGTGTGACCCTGGGCAAGTCACTTAACCCTCATTGCCCCCCTCCCACACACAAAATAACAATATCTACTACCCAGAGTTGTAAGGACCAAGTGAGATATTTGTTAAGTGCTTAGCATAGTACCTGACATATAACAAGTGCTATATAAATGCTTATTCCTTTCCCACCTTTATCCTCCATGCTGTTTTCATTTATTAAAGGGGGAGATACATGTTTTATTTTATAGTTTGTTATGGCTAGAGTTTAAGTACTGACTGATATTAATGTAAATGGGCTTTCCTTTGCTTATGCCTATTCTGCATTTCCCTACTACATGGATGGGAGGAGCCCTTTCATTTGACTTCATAGGCAGATGAGGCTGTGTTTTTAAAACACCAGACTAAGGCAGTCTTTCTTTTTATTGGCAGTGTCCAAGGTGATTGAAGATCCTCTTTGTCCATAGCGTAGACACCATGAACTAAGCTGGGTTAGGGGAAGGACTAACTTTCACTCCCTTTTAGGCTCCATGGCTTCAACAATTGGGCTTGGGGTTTTGGTGTGGTCTGTTTCACTTGTCCTTTTCACTTCTAGGCAGAGGCAGTGAAGTTCTGGGAGCCAGACTTCAGGTCGCACATCGGCAGTATTCAAGGCATGATGTTGTAGCCAGGGAAGCTAAGAGAAGCCAGGGTGCTCAGGACTCAAGCTCAAGGGAGTTTGGGACTTAGAACTTGGTAGAATTTTGTTACACAGGAATTGAGTTTAGCTGTGACTCTAATCCTCCTTCAAGTTTTAGAGACCGAAGCAGTTGGAGAGGGGATTTATGCCTGTATGTTGGAGAGTATGTTGGAATGTTTGTTCTTGCTACACTTTTGAAGTAAATATTCCTTTGCAAACAACCAATCTGTTAAGTGGTTAAATGGAACAAGGGTCCAGGGAACCCCCTAAAATTGAGGGAACCCAATTGATGGGGACTGGAACCAATGACAGTGAGACTAGATACTTCAAAACCCACTGCAGGGTACTGGGAAACCTTGCAGACAGGGGTTGGAAAGTAATAAACCTGGCCTGCAGGCAGCTGGGACCAGAGTCCTCATTGTTACATTAACATTAGATAATCTTAATGCTACCAGAAATTCTTGGCTAATGTTAAATTGCATGTAGAACAAACAGACCATCTGCCTCTTAATAATCAAAAGCTACTAGTTTCTTAGTTGAGAATTTGCAGAGGGGAAACAAATGCATAAGAGTAAGTCAGAATTAGGACAAGACACCACTATTTGCAGCCCAATATTTGAGGCCTTCATGAAGATACTTTTATTCTACTCTGGTGAGCTTCCTCCTTGGCCCCCTCCCATAGGTGTGGGTGTAAGCCTGAACTACAGTGTTTTCTCTGTCCCTTTACAGCCACATCTTCCTGTTTATTTGCATTTGTTTCTCCCTAGGTCCTAATTACTATGTTTCTGCTCTCAATTTGGTGACTTGACTCTGACTCACTTTTGCTCCCTTGGTTCCATCATTTGCCTCAACATTATCGAGTGTGGGCTTGACCGTGATGCTTCTATCAGAGGGGCCCAGCAGGAATTACTAGAGCCCTTTCTCCTGACACTTGAAAATGGAGACTTTTTTTTGCTTTTGCTTCCTCTACTTTCAGGAGGATTAGATCATCTTTAGAACTTTCAGTTTTCTTAGTGGGAACTTCAACGACAAAAATTGAATTCAGCATGTAACAAAAAAGTGAATTAGTTTTAAGCTATATGTATTGTTTTCCTCCTTTATCTTTGTGTATTCCCAGAAAGGGAAAGGAGATGGTGTCATTTAGTGAGTCATTATCTGCTGTCATTACTGGTATCCTTGATGGCTGACACAGCTGAATGTCATCCAGGAAAGACATGTTGATATTGACAAATCCCCAAAGGTACTAGGGACTGTATCCCTAAATTAAGTATTATTATCCTATGTAACTCTTTTCATCATTCTTTTCAATTCATTTTGTGACATGTTTGTCACAAAACCACATGCTTAATTTGGAAGTTCCCACTTTACCAGGACAGAATTATAAAGAGAACTTCTATAAAAATCTAGGGTTATACAGCTGATATCTCTTTCGAGGAATCCTTGACAAGTACATAGGATGCACCTACTGGTTCTTTTGGCTACTTGTGTGCATTCCCACCTGTTTCAAATGCATTATGTCCATTCCAAACTTGGTTGGATGATTATTCTGGGAATGAGAGACAGGAAGTCTGAATAACACTGCTGATTCTTCTATAGAAAGTCTGCTGTTCATGCCAGCATCAGAGCCCAGGCCCCGCAATCACATGCTGATAATGATGTGCCAAAAACCTGAATAGAGAAGGAAAAAAGAGAGGGAGAGAGAGGGAATTCATGGGCATGTATTTGCCAAGAAGAGAGCTTATATTAAGTATCTTGAAAAAGCATAAAGACCACCTGGGATGTTGAAATTTATGTACGGTAATGAGAAAATGCTGTCTGCAAGCAGCACTGTGTCAAAGAGTGACACCAGAGAGTAAATTGAATTTGGTCTTGTGGGAGGCATGGAAGAGACCATTTCAAATTGAGATTTTTGGGGCCTACTAATTTCCAGTCCTCTTCCCCCACCCCAGCTGGAAGTCTGGGTGACAGGCTACCTATCAAAGCATATGAGACAGAACTGCCTGGAAGAGGAAGTAAGGGGCTTGCTGGCATAGTTCCAATCGAGATGCTAAATATTCTTCAATTGCTTCAGCAGGACCAAGCTTCACTAGTCTTCTGTATAGCTGGGGACATGGTGTATTGCGATAGTACCAGATCAGGTCCTTCTCTTGCTTTAAGCAATGAGCTGACAAGAAAAAAAAAGTGAGCCAGCCTCATTGGTTGATGTTGAGAGGGCATGAGGGGAAAAAACCTATTTGAATACATGCATCCACTTCACGGGATTCATTATTTACACTAATTGAACATAGCTCTGTGTATATGCATGTATGCATGTGTATGCAGATATATACACACAGACAAATTCATACATATATGTATGTATGCAAAGATATATATGCAAAGATCTGCAATTTCATTGGCATAGGGAACTTGGGCTGTTGAAACTCACTTCACTGTTGCAAATGAGCACTTCATCTTAGAGTTGCTCTTAGAATACTTTAGAAGAAATTCTTTTTAGAGTAATTCAGAGTCTTAGTTGTTTAGTGCATGCAAAGGTTTAATAACTTACCCATGGTATGCACCAAAGGCAAGATGCCAATCCAGGGCTTTCTGCTTCTGAGGCCAGGCCTCTGACCACTACCCTACTCTGCCTCAAATCAGTATGTTCTTTGAAACTCTTCTTGGATCTTTAGTCTGTTTTAGTGTGCTATTGTTCCCCAGACTTCAGAATTGAAGATTACATGGTCCCATAGAGATTAGGCAGGAAACTGGAGGTTTTGTTTCTTCTAAGGGGATGGGGAAGGGGTGGCAGGGGTGGCATTTGAGGTGGAAAGAAGCATGAAACACATACAGCACCAGGTGTTTGGAGGAGAATGGTCTATTGTCGGATGCCCCTCTCTGTGGTGAGTATTTCAAATTAATCCTGTATATAGCTTTTTGGGGTCTGTGGTTGTTTGCACCCTATCCATCCCATTAAGACTAGGAGCTTCCTGAGAGCAAGGACTTTTGTTTGTTTGTTTGTTTATATTCCCACCATTTAGCACTGTACCTGGACATATTAAGCATTTACTAAATGCTTATTGATTGACTCACTGACTGATTTATTACTGCTTTTCTATAGATTTATGGGGCTTTAAGAAAACATTATTTAATCCCTCCTCAGACACTTGACACTTACTAGCTGTGTGACCCTGGGCAAATCACTTAACCCCCATTGCCCCACAAAAAAAGAAAAAAAATATTTGAACATTCTTCACCCATGTTTTATACACTCAATGCCAAAGTATTCAAATTTCCCTTTTTAATGTTTTGCACCAACTACTTTCCTAAGTAGGGTCTGAAGACTCTGGGAAATTTTTTTGATTGGGTAATAATTTTTGATACAGTGAAATTTGACTCTTTAGTGGTACAATGGAAAGAGTGGTGGATTTGTAGTCAAAGGACCTGGCTTTTCTATTTCTTACCTGCATGACCTCTGATAAGTCATGTAATTTCTTTGGGCCTAAGTTTGTCCCTCTGTGAAATGAAGGGATTGGGTTAGATGACACCTAAGGCCCCTTCCACCTTAAACTCTAAGAGCTTTTCCTTGTAATTCCTTATCAGTCAACTGAGAGAAAGTGTTCTATTAGAAATATTTTCACGAAGAAAATAAGTGCTCCTACATGGAGTGCTATGCCTTTGAAGAACAAGGCTGGCACAGCATGTGCCACTCAATGGGAATAATGCCTGAGAACATTTTCCTCTTGATTGGACCAAAATTAGAGGATTCCCATTTTGAACTGAAGACAGCCAACTATGAACTCTCATTATTTTGTGATTTTCATTTTAATAGAAAATAGACTTTAGCTTGATAAGTGGGAGTATTTATTTATTTGTTGAGGCCTAAGCTAATTTGAAATTCAGTATTGGGCTAAAATCCATTGCTGCCAGAGCAAATATTCGGTTAGGACCAGCTTGATAAAATCATTAAATAAGGGGCAAGTTGGGGAACTTATTGGAGGTTCAGCCTAACAAGGCTGTAGGCCTTACAGCTGAATGTGAAAGTTTTGTGTAGCCCGAAAGCTAGAAATAGAATTAATGAGAAGACTGCTGTGTAAAAGATCATCTTTATTAGTTAGTTTTCAGCTAAGAATATCTCAGAAATGTGAAAGAAGATCAGGTTTCTTTTAGTCCATTTCATGCATATTTTGGGGAGTGCAAAGGATCTTTACATTCTAATGGGATCCAGGCAAATGCTTCCTCTCTATTTGTCTCACAGACTTAGCATGTCTTTCTCGAAAGGGGTAGGGGGAGAGAAAAGCCCAGGTGGGGGAAATATGGAGCAAACCTTATAAAAGTAACATCACTTAACAAAGGGACCTTTTAGGAGCTTCAAGATTTTAAGCTTTCAAATCCAGAAGAGGTCTTTTCGAAGCTTCCCTTAAACCACCAGTGTGGAATACCTCGTTAATGATTCTTCCTGAATGCCAATGAGAGCCTTCCACCACTTCGACAGGCTCAAAGCTTGTATGAAAAATGTTTATGAAATGACTCCACTGATCACTGAACTTTACATAGCATCTGCTTTTAATGACCTTTGATGAGACACTGCCCGGTCCTTGTTTATCTAGGAATTTGAAAATAAACAAGGCACTATGTTAATGGAGTGTATCTGTTCTTGGGAATGACAAGATCAAATAGAAAATAGACGAGAGAATACAGACTTTGTTTGATTAGCATGAAGGATCAGATGGTAGGAACTAAAGAAGGCGGAAAAATAAAAGTGAGACTGCTGTGGCTTAGCTGTTCTTCCTTGTTGGGGCAATAACAGTCAGCTAGGATTTATTAAATGCTTACTGTGCTCCTGTCCTACAGGCCCTAGGCCATAATTTAGCCAGGCTAATAGGGTTTTGTCCCTGGGTATTAGCATAGAGGAAAAGAATGCTTCATCCCTGGGAGGGTTGAAAATTATGTGTCCCAGGAGCAGCTAGGTGGCGCAGTGGATAGAGTACCTACCGGCCCTCGAGTCAGGAGGACCTGAGTTCAAATGTGGCCTCAGGCACTTGCCACTTACTAGCTGTGTGACCCTGGGCAAGTCACTTAACCCCAATTGCTGTGCATGCGCGCATACACACACACACACACACACACACACACAAATTGTATGATGATCAACTGTGAACGATTTACCTATTCTCAGCAATACAATAAATCAAGACAATTTTGAAAGACTTATGAAAAATGCTATCCACATCCAGGAAAAGGACTAATAAAGTCTGAATGCAGATGGAAGCAGACTTAAAAAAAAAAGAAAGAAAATGATGTGTCCCTTTCCTCTTTGCCTAACTTTGCCCCAGGGGCAGCTAAGGCTACTTTTGGCTTTGCAACATAAGGTAAAGATAGACATAATTAGCACTCTAGCCTGTGGTGCATTTAGATGACAATTTGAAATTTACGAAGTCCTTGACATTCATCGTCATAGTAGATTTTCACAACAGCCATACCTGTGAGCTGGACAGGGCAGGCATTATTGGTTATCACCATTTTCCATCTGAATTCACCAAGAATTACTAAGTAACTACAAGTACTAGGTGCTAGGTGTTGGGGATACAAAACCACAGAGTAAATAGTTCCTATCCTCCAGGAACTCTTTTGTACAATCTGCACATTACCTGCTCACTTGGACAAGAGCAGAGACTTCCTCAGGGTTGTGGTAAAGGGCTAGTTGCAGACTCAAACTTGGCTCTTCTGAGTCTTTGATCAGATGCTCTTTTTAGTCATACAATGCTGCTTATATGCACTTCTCTTCTTGAATTATTGCAACGATAGGCATTAAAGGAGTCAAAACTGAACTAGAGGGGCGGCTAGGTGGTGCAGTGGATAAAGTATTGGCCCTGGATTCAGGAGTTCCTGAGTTCAAATCCAGCCTCAGACACTTGATACTTACTAGCTGTGTGACCCTGGGCAAGTCACTTAACCCCCATTGCCCCGCAAAAAAAAACAAAACTGAACTAGATTATGCCATTCCATCACCTGTTTTGCACAGATTTAATGTTTTCTCTTTAGAAATGAATCATTCCATTTCTTACAGTAAGAGACAGAATGGAGTTTTGGGGACCTTTGGAGAAAAGGGAAGGAGATTTTTCTTATATCTCTTTGCTTAGAAATATAAATGTTTGAAACAGTCACTCATGCTTAAATTCTTTCCTCATCTGCCATGATCCTCGCTGTTATATTTGTAGTATGATTATATA
Source organism: Dromiciops gliroides (assembly GCF_019393635.1). Lineage (NCBI taxonomy): Eukaryota > Metazoa > Chordata > Mammalia > Microbiotheria > Microbiotheriidae > Dromiciops > Dromiciops gliroides. Next base: position 55,144,977 of record NC_057867.1, read on the forward strand.
TAGTCTGTGATGTTTCTGGAAACAAATATATTTCTGGCCTTTAGAAAACAAGCTACCTAACCAATTTCATCTGTGAAATAATGAAATCCTTTTGTCAAAGAGATTCTGAAGACAAAAAGCATTATGGTCCTGCTTCTCTAACCTGACCTTTGGGTTATCTCAGTTGCCTTTTAGAGAATTCTGATAAGCCCAAAGTAACTTAAATAGCTATCTCCAAGGGTGACCTCCATAAGCATTATTAGAACTTGGCCTCTGGCCTTCTCTGTATTTCATGTAGCAAGCAAATAGCACACTGATGGTGGGCAAAAAGCAAAATAACCTTTTTCAGAATAAAGAACTTTCTTATCCTACCTTGCAATTATTCATACAACCAGAGAAGCATTTATTTGGTGCTTACTATATGTTGGGCATGGAACTAAGTGCTGGGATTGTTCCTGTCCTCAAGTCGCAAATAAGGAAGAAACAATGTGTACATAAAGAAGTGCAGATGAAATTTATACCAAAACATATTTGAGGGCGAGTAGGCCCTAGCAACTGGGGCATTCCCAGGTGGAAGGTAGAAGCTGAGAAGAGGCAGGAGTACATTTCAGGCATAAGGACATCCTGTGCAAAGAAGAGGAGGAAAAGAAGACCAAGTTTGATTGGGCCACAAAGTCCAATAAGGGAAATAATATATAATAAGTTTGGAATTATAGGTTAGGGATAAGTTGTAAAGGACTTTAAAAGCCAAACAGCAGAGTTTATATTAAGTAGAGGAGTACCACAATGAATGTTGAAAACTAAAAAGAGGCTATTGAGTAGTAAAGGTAAAAGGAAAGGTTGGGGGCAGCTAGGTGGCACTGCAGTGGATAGAGCACCAGGCCTTGAGTCAGAAAGACTCATTTTCTTGAGTTCAAATCTGGCTTTAGACATTTACTAGCTGTGTGACCCTGGGCAAGTTACTTCACTGGGGTTGCCTCAATTTCCTCATCTGTCAAATAAGCTGGAGAAGGAAATGGCAAACTACTCTAGTAGCTTTGCCAAGAAAATCCCAAATGGAGTCACAAAGAGTCAGACATGATTGAACAACAACAATAAGGCTAGGTGGGAGCTGTGTGAGTGGAGAAAAGGACAGATTGCAAGAGATGTTGTGGAGGTAGGAGCAGCAAGATTTTTTAAGCTTTGAAGCTGAATATATGATGTTGTTGGCAATCATTTCTGAAAAGTGTTCCAATACAAGTCCCTTGACTGCAAATTCAGTTTTCTTTCCACTGTAACAAATTGTTTCAAATATGAGTTTGAATTCCAGCTCTTCTATACCTGTGTGACCTTGGTCAAGTCCATTCCCCTCTTTGAAGTCAGGTTTTTCATTTGTAAAATAATGGGGTTGGATTAGAGAGATCTTTGAGATCTTTTCCAACACCAAATCCTATAATATTTACTTTACATTCTCCTCCTCCCCACTCATATGCGTGCTAATAAATGAGAACAAAGAAGACCAAGACTTCTGAACTGAATCAGTAAACCAAGCAGAGGTATAAACTGGCTGTGGACAAGTCCCAGGCACTTCTATTGAATCAGTCAACCAAAAGTATAAATTAGATGTGAGTTGGTTCTTAATTTGGGAGGAATGAAGTACTTTGATCAGTGAATGAGGCTGTGTGGGAAATATACTGGGATTGGCTGATAGAACCAGACACATCTCTGGATTGAGTGCATCAATGCAGAATTGAGCATTCCAACAAAAGCTTTCTAGCAGAAGACTCCAGTAGGAGATTTTAGAAACTGACCACTCTCATGTTAGTCAAGGAAATTGGCCTTCTTGGGGAGGAAAGTAAATAAGTTTCATCTTTCCCACCCTTAGCCCCTAACAAGGTACAACCTTGTGAATTTTGAAAGATTGAGAAACTTAAACTTTCTCTCACCTTTGGTGGGTGCCCCCAAAGCATCAGTGGCTGATAGCACTGTCTTCATTAGAGCTGAAGGACATGCCAAGGACAAACTGGACACACTAAGGAAAGGCAGCATTGTGAGATCACTGAACTTGGGAGCTGCAATGAAGGGGGACTTAATGAGGAATTCTCAAAATGAGAAAAAGACTGTAAAATCATGAGCTGTGGGTTAGCTCTTTGCCAAATGTGCTCTCTAATACTGAGCCTACTTTTTCTTATGGACCTTGTGAGTAGTTGTAGCAGGGCATATCCCATAGTTTTGAAGGGACTCTTTTTCTTGTCCCAACTGTTCTTACTCTACTGTAAAGGTAAATATCCATTAAAAAAAGCTAATTAACTCTGGCTGACAAATTGATAATCAGTGTGGAGGATGATAATGGAGGCTCTTGAATACTAGAAATAAACTAGCACTAGAAGACCCCAATCCCTTGGGATTACCCTTAAACCTTTGAGTGGTAGTGGTTTTCAGCTTTCCTCTGGGGACCCAACCTGTTGATTCTACTGGGTGTTGAGGAAGTAAGCCCCAGGATGTGTATTGCTACACTATGATCCAGGATATGTGTTAGGCAGAGTATTTCCTTATTATCACTCCATAGGGAACTTTTGGAGCAGGAAAAACAGCCTGCAATGGTACACGGCAGAGTTAGGCCTTCAGATCCATGCCCCATGATTCCCAAGTCCAGTGCTTTTCCAACTATGCCATGCTTTTTCTCAATTTGTTGATCTAATTTACAACATTAACTCATTAAATAACATAAAGTCCTATCCTCTTTTCTTTTCATTTATATTGGTGCTCATTTTTTGGTGCTATTTTCCCTTATAGTGCAGAAAGAAAGAACCTAACCTTTCCCAACACTAAGCTGGCTAGTTTAATGATCAGCATACTGACTCCTAATGAGTCATGCTGCAAACAACTCCCAGTTACTGGCTGGCTACTATTGTTGTGACTACATCCTAAAGCACTGCGGCTGGATGTTTTTGTCCCTTTTGGGTACATACCAATTCTGCCTCCTGTTTGGTTTATATCAGAGCTTATTACATTTTTCATCGTGCTAATGATGAAAATGACTACCCTCCCACTCTTCCTCCCATACAATATGGAGCCTTCCCTTTAGCTTCCCTTTTTGCTGCCTCTGAAATTATGATTATTATCTGTTATGCTGCCACTTAGAGACTGAATTTCTTTTCTCTTTCGGGTGTACCTATAGTGTCCTTGTTCATAGTCTTGCTTTGGTAAACATCTCCTTTAAGCCACAGCTTCTTATGCTCAGACTCTGACACTGACTAGTTGAATCACCTTTGGTGAGTCATTTTAATTCTCTGAGCCTCAGTTTTCTTATCTATAAAATGGAAATAGTAAGTCTTGCCATCTATTGCATAGGTTTGTTATGAGGAAAGTACTTTGTAATATATGGAGTGGTATGTAAATTTATACTATTAATGCTACCACTACCACAATTGTTTTGAATGAATTTCCTCACTCTAATTTCAACTATTTTCCCAGCAAAACCCAAACTAAAACTATGTTTAAAATCAGTGTGAGGGAGAAGTGTCATACAGATTATGAAAATTACAATAAAGTGTTTCATATGTAAATGGATTAGCACTGAACTTATTTTACATAACAAAATATTCTGCATAACTGAGAGAATAGGGATCCTGTCTAGGCTTCACTGAAGACTGCCAATAACTGAAGAAGTCATTGCAGCTTTGGCTCTAAACTTGTGATTTCATGAATATAGGTAACTTCCAGTGTGAAAAGTCCCTCTGCTTATGCAGATAATCAGCTCATATTTAATTTAGACTTTTAGAGAGTTGACTGGATCACTAAAAGGTTAAGTGACTTGCTCACAGTCACATAGCTAGTTATGTGTCAGATGTGAGACCCAAACCCAGATCTTCATGACTCTGTAGATATCTCTCTGTCTGCTTTATCAAGCAGGTTTTCAGATCATTATGATAAGAATGATGAATAATTGTCTAAAACGATCAGTAAGTGTGGTGTTAATTCTAAGAAAGACCTAAGTGCTAGCTTCATGAAGGAAGAGGCTAGAAACTGTGCTTTGTTGGTGTCCAGTCATGTTCAACTTTTCATGACCCCATTTGGGGTTTTCTTGGCAAAGATCCTTGCATCCATTTCCTTCTTCAGTTCATTTTATAGATAAGGAAACTGAAGCAAACAAGGTTAGGTGCCTTTCCCAGGGTCACATAGCTGTTGTCTGAGGTCAGATTTGAACTCAGGTCTTCCCGACTCTAAGCCCAGCCCTCCATACACTGGGCCACCTAGCTTTACAACATACCTTGTATAGCTTCTTTCCCATTAACTGTGAACCCAGGGACTCCAGGAGCACTGGCAGGGTGAGGACTCTCATAGCAGTCTAACATTGCTTCCTCATTGCTACCCTCAAAATTTCAGTTGGTTGAAATTGTGTCCAGGGGCAGCTAGGTGGTGCAGTGGATAGAGCACCGGCCCTGAAGTCAAGAGTACCTGAGTTCAAATCCAGCCTCAGACACTTAACACTTACTAGCTGTGTGACCCTGGGCAAGCCACTTAAGCCCAATTGCCTCACTAAAAAAACCAAAACCAAAACCAAAAACTAAAAATGTGTCCAACTGATATTTGGAGATGGGAGAGGTAGACTGGGGCATTTTTCCAGTTTTCATTGAAAGCTAGCATCATCTGATCTTTCTTTGTACTGCTTGTTTGATTTTTGTGCTTAGCAGCTATCTGTGGCAGACATGGAGAGAGAAGTGGAGAGTAAACTGACCTTGTAGCCAGGAGAACTTGAGTCCAAGTTCCACCTGTGTCACATACTGGCTGTGTGACCCTGTACAAGTCACTCAACTTCTTGTTGCCCACATTGAAGAGAAGTTTCTGACCTGCATTTGTGGAGGGAGTTTCTCCCTGGAAGCTCCCTATGCCAGTGAAATTATAGGCACAGTCCCTTTCCTCATCTGTCTATGAGGCATGATTCGTGCTGGAGCCACTTTGCAAGACTGGAATTCCATTCACCAAGTGTGGATTTTGAACCAGCTTCTCCATGGCTGAGGAATTTTTGGTTTTGGGCCATCATGAGACCTATATTTATTCGTTGCAAACTTTCTTTGGATGATTTCTGTAAAATTAAGTTGCTGTGAAATAACATAGACAGCTGGGGTTGCTGGTACCAATTGTACTAATTTTTAATGCATGTGATTTTCACACAATAGACAGTTTAGGCTCAAGTAAAATTTTCAGCCCAGTAGGAAAAAAAGATTCCTTTTAGAGCTCTTATGTTTTTATCAGTCCTCACAAAAAGTCACTTGCTGATGTCTCATCAGGGTATAGAGGGGACCTGGATTAATAAAGGTTCTGGCCCTTTCTATCAAGATGGAAAGGCTTTGAGCGGAGGCCAGGATAGACTGTGTATACCTAAAGGTGAAAAGGTTTATCACAAGAGGGGCGGCTAGTAGGTAAGAGATTTCTTGCCCGTAGTAATCCATGAAACAGATAAAAAACCAAAATGTCCCTCAGACCTATGCGTCTTTTGTTTCTATGATACTGTGGCTGACTAGAGGAAGAGGGAGCTGAGAGTACAAACAATCACAGTATTTAGACTCTTTTTACACATGAATTTAGATATTGCAGTCTTTGTCCAGCCATGGGCAAGTTGATATACAGTATACTACTGGAGGAACTGAACCACCCTTGATATTAGTATTCTTTTTATATGTGAAGCCAGAAGACATAAAAGAATTTGTGTCTGATTGGAAGCATGCTTCACAAGCTCTCTTTGCAGACATGAATAAAGGAGTTGGTGAACTTGCTTTCATTGTACATGCAAGGGACATTAGGTCATCTCCCTCGTGATGCTCTTGACAAACAGAAGCAACTAGACCACATGTATATAGGCACAGCTTATGTGACAGTATCTATCGGAAAAGAGAATGAAGTCAGGAAATTCCATGAGGAAATTGATAGGACCTGGCAAATGAAATCAATATATAACTTGATACTCAGTGACTTCAGTTCAAAGGAACAGAAAGGGGTGGAAAAAATGTTGGAAAATATGGTTCAGGATCCAAACGTGAAAAACCCAAAGTCCAGGAGACTATTCACAAAACTCATTCATGCCTTTATAGCATTAATACTTCCTTCAAGAAGCCACTCAGAAGGCTCTCAATGAAGGGAGCCCCAAACAACATTCCATTCCATTTAACAAACATGTTATGTGCCCATGATGTGCAAGGGACCGTAGGATACAAAGATAAAATGGAGGATTATAGTTTTAGTTTAAAGGATTATGGGATTTTAGTTGAATGGAGGAGGAATGCAACATGTACAAAGATAATTATAATGCAAAGTATGATAGGCAGAAAGGAGAGATCCAGGCAGTGTGCTCCAAGAAAATTTGAGGAATGCAGTAACATTTTAAACTGGTGGGGTGGAGGGGAGGGGTGGGGAGGATCAGTGAATGCTTCATGAAAGAGGTGGGAACTAAGTTGAACCTTGAAGAAAGAGGATTTTGAGAATTTAATATTTTCAAGGGGCAACTAGGTGGCATAGAGTATCGAGGGCTCAGCCTGGAGTCAAGAAGACCTGACTTGAAATCAGGCCTCAGACATGTATTAGCAGCTTGACCCCGGGCAAGTCACTTAACCGCTGTCTGACTCAGTTTCCTCATCTGTAAAATGAAGATAATGATAAAAACCTACCTTCTGGGCTTGTTGTGAGGATAGAATGAGACATTTTTTGTGAAGTGCTTTAAAAACTTTAAGATGCTATATAGATGCTGCATATTAATTGTAAATCAAGTAATTCACAGGCCATATAGAAATTAGGTGATACATAAGATAAGAGTGCTCGACTTGGAGTCAGGGTTACTTGAGTTTAAATCCTGCCTCAGACACTCCATAGCTGTGTCTTGGGCAAGTATCTTAGTTGATTCCAGTCTCAGTTCCCTCATCTGTAAAATGAAGATAATAATGGAACTTATCTAACAAGGTTGTTGTGAGGATTAAGCAAGATAAAAGTGTAAAATGCTTTGCAAACCTTGGTGAATTATCCAACTGCTATTATAACTATTCTAATCCTCATCATTATTTTATGACTTAGAGCTGGAGAAGACCTGAATGAATAAATGAAGGAATGAAAAAGCATTTAAGTGCTTACTATGTGCCAAGTACTAGACTAAGTGCTGGGGATATGAAGAGAAGAAGGGAAATAATCCTTTTTCCCAAGGAGTTCCCACTCTATTTGGGGCAGACAACACATAAAGTTCAGCTACAGGGCAGATGGAAAGACCTGACAGTTATATGAGTTCAGACAACAAGGCCCAGAAGTTCTTAGGTTAAGTCATTAGGTCAGATAATAATGTATGGGATATGCAGGTCATAGAGGCAGGGCAAATAGAAAGGCCTGTGATTTTTTCCTCCATTTCACCATAAAGAATAGAATGAGTGACTCCCATTTCATGCAAGATATGTGAACAGTGAAGCAGCCCTAGTGAGTTCTGGGTGTCTAAGTGGGAACAGGGTAAGTGGGACAGGAAAGGGAGAAAGAGATGACTCATCTTATTACCTCATTTGATAAATGAAGAACTGGGCCAAGAGAAATGAAGTGGCTTGACCAAAGTCACACAAACAATGAAAGAACTGAAAGTGAAACCCAGGTCTTGTGGTTCAAAGCCATATTGCTTTCCCTGCTGCCTATGTGAATGCATGAAGACATCATGCTGAGTTTGGGGAATAATTAATAGCCTAATGTCTTTGTAACGTAGTTTCTGAAGAGGAATAATACAAAATAAGATTGTCACCAGTTTGGAGAAGCCCTTAAATACAAGACTAAGAGGTTTGTGTTTTAGCATAGAAGTAGTAGGGAGACGTAGAAGATTGTTAAGCAGAAGAGGGATGTGGTCATACTGGTGTATTAGGAATATTATTTGGATAACATTTTGGAGGATGGATTGGATAGGGGGAGAGAGTGGAACTAGGAAAATCAGTTAGGAGACTACTATAATAGTTTTGGTGAGAGGTGATAAGGGCCTCACCTTGAATTGTGGCCCTGTGATTGAAAAAAAGGTCCAAATTTAAGAGATAATAAGAATGATGCTTATTTACATAGCACTTTACATACCTTATCTCAGTTAGCCAACAGGCTATGTGCCAAGCACATTTCCTAGGTGCTACAGATATAAAGACAAAAATGAAACAGGCTTTGCCTGCAAGATACTTATATCCTACTTGATGGTTCTCACTACCATTCTATGAGGTAGGCATTATAGGAATTGTTATCGCCATTTGGCAGGTGGTCAAATAGAAATTCAGAGATAAATAATGGGCTCACATTGGCACAGCTAGTGAGGATTGGAGATAGCATTTGACCCCAGGTCTTCTTGACTGCCAGCCAAGCATACCATCTCTTATATCATGCTGTGGAAGTAGAACTGGGGAGGCTTGGAGACTGATTGGAATTAGATGGGGATTGGCGCAAGGTAGAGAAGAGTCAAAGATTTCCAGGTTTCAAGTCTGGCTGACTCAGAGGATGGTGGCACCATCAGTAGAAATAAGGATAGGAGCCTTTTCAGGGGAAATAGAATGAATCCAGTTTTGGACATGGTGAGGTGCTAGTATTACTTCTAGGTGGTGATGCAAGAGAGATTAGGGCTGGATATGTAGCTTTGAGATTCAGTTGACTAGAAGTGATAATTGAATGAATGAGATCTCCAAGCAAAACACAGTAGAGAAATAAGGACCAGGGCAGAGCTGTGGGGGAATCTAGATTTGCATGTAGCTCTAACCAACTTTTTTGTGCTTTATCACACACACTATTTATCATCATATATTCTGCATTATAATTCAATCATCCCCATTCTTGTCCTGCCCTTCTCTGTCTTTGTGCAATTTCTTATGTTCTTTTGCATGGTTGCAATTGCTTTCTTCCTACTTCCTCAGCTCCACCTTACTTACATCTTTGCCTTTTGAAATCCATCCTTTCCCTAAGAATTCAACTCAGATGTCATTTCTCAGTGAAGCTTTCCCTGACTCTCTTCTACCCTTAAACTGGAAGCTTTCTCCTTCTTCAGTTTCTCAGAACACTTTCACCTTAGCAAAAGCCAATCCGTGTTATAGATTTCTGTATATTCCTTGTCTCTTATGATTAAAGTATAAATTTCCTGAGAAAGGGATCCGTATTATATTTCCTATTTGAACCCCTAGTATACAGTATAGTGCTTTGCACATTGGTGCTTACTAAATATTGGATCAGTTCATTTGGGTTTGAATTGGCTGACATGAACTGCAAGGAGGACATTTCAGAGTAACTATTAAACCCACCTGAGGCAAAGCCTCTGCTTATTTCTCTAGTGTTTAGACAAGTAAATGCCTAGGCTGTTCACCTATGAACTTACTGGAAATCACCTTGGCTTTGGTCATTGCAATGCAATTTCATTTCCAAGAGGCTTTATGAAAATGAATTAGCTGTGGGGACTCTCCTTGAAGAAATGAAGAAAATGATTAGTTCTAAAATTGTGAAATCAATTTCTTAGTGTCCAGTATTTAAATATAAATTCTGGGAGGGGCGTGTAAATAACCATGTCCACAAAAGTAGAAAACACTCGCTATTTTGAGGTTATTCCTGATGAAATCCATTCACATTGAAAGAAATGTAAGATTGATTGGACCTGTGGGACAAATTATTAGCAGTGGTTAAGGATAGTTTAGAATCATCAGCAACTAGAAATTAAGTATTATTTATTCAATATGATAATCTACTGGTTCATCACCAAAAGATAATGAACATTTTGGCTGTAACAGCTCATGAAACCATGGGGTATAAACCCAGATGTGTCGGAGGCATCGTTGGAGGGAATACCTACTCCAATGAAATGAAATTCAGTTTGACCAATGCTTATGAAGCACAAAGCATTGTGGATACAAAGATGAAATGGAAAAATAGTTCCTGTACTCAAGGAATTTACATTGGGGAATGGGAAGGTACCCATAGATCTTTTGAAGAATTGATGTAATTGATGTAGTGTCATAATGGCCAGCATTTATATGGCACATTAAGGTTTGTGAAATACTTTACAAATTTCATTTGATCCTCACAACAACACTGGGAGGTGGGTGCTATTATCTCCATTTTATAGTTGAGGAAACTGAGGTAGTTAAATGACTTCTCCAGGGTCACACAGCTAGTGTCTGAGGCAGGATTTGAATTCTGATCTTCCTGACGGTTGGGCAAATGTTTTATCCACCAAGCTGCCCAAGCTGTATTTATTGTATGGCAAAAGCTCCAACTTTAACTAATATCCATAAACAGAAAACTCATTTGTTACAAAGAGGAATTTATTTATTAAGTCTCAGATTTCATTCAGGGGAGTTCATGCCCATAAGTACCAAGATTACTATGTTTTAAGGTGGTTTCACTTGTAAAGAAGGTAATCTCATGGGGGCACCTAGGTGGTGCAGTGGATAAAGCACTGGCCCTGGATTCAAGAGGACCTGAGTTCAAATCTGACCTTAGACACTTGACACTTACTAGCTATGTGACCCTGAGCAAGTCACTTAACCCTTATTGCCCTGCCAAAAGAAGAAGAAGGAGGAGAAGGAGGAGGAGGAGGAGGAGGAGGAGGAGGAGGAGGAGGAGGAAGAAGTCTCACAGCATGGACGCTGAGGACAGTTACAGTCTGCAGAATTCATAGAATCACAGAATTTCAGAGTTGGAAGGTACTCCAGAGATCATGTAGTCTAACCCATATTTGAAAGAGAATCTCTTTTACAACATATCCAGTAAGTGGTGATCTAGCCTTTGCTTAGAGACCTTTATTGAGAAGTGACACACTACCTCCTAAGGCAGCCAGTTCCAGTTTTGGATAGCTCAATTGTTAGGAATTGTTAGCACTTTCCAGCCAGTGTTCCTCATTCTGCCCCTTGGGACCCAGCAGAACCATTCATCCATCTTTTTATATGACAACTAATAGTCAATCAAAAACATCTATTAAATATCTGCTAAATGAAGCCTTTCTAGTACATAAGACAGCTTCCATGTCCTCCTTCAGTATTTTTTTACTTGAAGTCAGATGTCCAAAAGTGGAATTCCCTACCTTAAAAGGTAGTAGGTTCCTTTTCACATTCTGAGAACCTATACTTCTCTTAATGCCACACACAATATTAACTTTCCTGACAGCCATGTCACACAAACATTGCTTGATAGTTGACTAAAGGCCTTAGATCTTTTTCAGATAAACAGCTATCTAGCCAAAAGTCTCCCAACTTATATTTATGGTGTTGATTTTTTGAACCCATTTGAAGAAACTTCATTTTTTGCTGTTACAGCTGATCTTGTCTGCTTTGTTCCAAAGTTATATCATTTTAGTATCTTTTTTGGATGCTCACTCATTCATCTCACATATCTTTGTATCATGTGTATATCTGAAAATCATACGCTTTATACCTTTATCTAAGGCACTGATAACCATGTTCAATAAATAGTCCATGAGCAGGCAGTAATCTGTTGGTCATTGCCTCATTCAGTCATAGAAAGCCAGCCCCAAATCCAAGGAGACCTGGCTTCAGGCCCTTCTGCTGCTGCACACTGGTTGTGTGACTCTTGGCACGTCCCTTACTCTCTCAGTTCTTTAGGCAACTCTGTAATGCTAGAGGTTGCAGAGAAGTTGCTCACCTATGTTGGTAAAGGGAGTTTACTCATCTGTAATTTCTCTATACCAGTGAAATCAAGGCCTAGTATCTATCCCTACAATATGTCATGAATTTTGTGAGGTTCCAGGGATGCATAGACAAAACAGGATCAGGCTCTTGCCATGAACTAGATTATATTCAATTAAGGAAATAACATTTACTCGTTAAAGTAAATATAGAATATGTACAAAGTAATTTCTGTGTATGGGGGATGGGGTGGACACCAACAGCTGAGGAGATCAGGGAAGTGGCACTCATGAGTTCAGTCATTTGACCAGTTTCAAAGTAATTTACCTATACTGTAATCTAGCCCTTACATCTCCATCTTGCTTTAAAAAATTAAATGAGATACCTCAAATTATTTAGAGAAAGCTAAGTAAACTTTAAAAATGTTTTAGCATTAACCCTAACAAAAAACAGCCATAGTTGGTGTGACACGGCCAGTTTTTTAAGAGACTGTGCAGGTTTTTTGTGATCACCACTTCCTTTTCTAAATGGCCACTAACATTCTCTTTGGAAAATTCATCAACTAGGGTCCTGCTTGTAATTCTGCTGTCAAGAACAACCATTTCTTCACGTAAGTGCCTGTCTTGATGACAATTTCATAATGTGAAAATATTGAGGTGGTCTGGGCCCCTACAACAGAATGTTTTACTTATGTGGTTCACACAGACTTGTGGAAATTCAAATACATTATCTCTTACTGAGAGGCAGTAATGACTGTAATAAACTAATGGGTCCTTGTTTCAAACACATGATTATAGTTGACAATAGAAGTGTAATCAAGACCCTGATTAATGCATTTGCTAATAGATGTTTCCCCTTTTACTAGCATTAGCTCAAATTTGGTCTTCTGCTGGGAAAAATATACACAATTAAATACAAATTTGCAGTGATTTTTTTAAATTAAAAGAAACACCCAAATATCTTTATATTACTTTTTAGATTGAATAAATCTTTAAGTACAAGTCTAAACACTAACTGTATATTAAGATGGAAGTTTTGTGTGGATTTGGAATTTCTAAAATACTTCAAGAATTCCTTGAAAAACTATAAAGATCCATCACTTAATTTTACTTAATGGATCATTAGAAGTCATTTGCTCTGGGTTTCCATTTTACCATCACTCAAAATTCTTGATATTTCACACCACTCTCTCCTGCAGCTAGGTGGCTCAGTAAATGGAATGCCAGGCCTGGAGTCAGAAAGCCTTGAGTTCAAATTCTGCCTCAGATACTAGCTGTGCGATCTTGGGCAAGTCACTTAATCTCTGTATACCTCAGTTCCCTCAACTGTAAAATGGGGTTCATAGTAGCACATATTTCCCAAGGTTGTTGTGAGGATCAAATGAGATAATATTTGTAAAAAGTACCTGGCATGTTAGCTATTATTATTTCTCATACACAATAGTACATCTATTACTGTGACTTTGTATGTTATCTCCCTCATGAGTGAAGAGACTCTGTTTTCACTTTTGCCTCTTAGCGTCTCTGGGTTCTTCTAAAACTTAGCTCAAGTGCTATTTCCTACATGAGACTTTTCCTGATCCTCTAGATGTAAGGACTTCTCTCCTTCAAATTACCTTATATACCTCCTCTTGGCTCATTCTCCCAACTTGTACCTCTACTGGTGGGTTGAATACTCAGAGTGGATTCTGGGGGTAACAAACCCTAACCAGTGTCTTTCCTATTAATAATTAGTAGAGAAGACGTTATGAAATGACATGTCAAGAACAGTAATTACAAAGCTTTCCCACCAAAACACTGGGGTATACTTTCCCATGAAGACACACATGAAGAAGGGGAGAGAATGGTAATGAGGCATCCAGATTCTTTTTTATCATAAAAGTATTTTATTATTTTCTAGTTACATATAGAGATAGTTTTTAACATTTGTTTTTTTTTAATTTCTATTTCCAAATTTTTCTCCCTCTTTCCCTTCCCTCCACCTCCCCAAGACAACAAGCAATCTGATATAGGTTATATATGTACAATCACATTAAACATATTTCTGTATTAGTCATGTTGTGAAAGAAGAATCAGAACAAAAGGGGAAAACCTCAAAAGAGAAAAAACAAAAACAAAAAGGTAGAAACAGTATGGTTAAAACTGCATCTAAAAAAAAAAAGGGGGGGGCAGCTAGGTGGCGCAGTGGATAGAGCACCGGCCCTGGAGTCAGGAGTACCTGAATTCAAATTCGCCCTCAGACACTTAACACTTACTAGCTGTGTGACCCTGGGCAAGTCACTTAAGCCCAATTGCCTCACTAAAACAAACAAACAAACAAACAAACAACAACAACAAAAAACTGCATCTAGATTCCATAGTTCTTTTTTCTGGATTTGGAGAGCATTTTTCATCATGGGTCCTTTGGAATTATCTTGGATCATTGTATTGCTGAGAAGAGCTAAGTCTATCACAGTTGATCATCACACAATGTTGTTGATACTGTGTACAATGTTCTCCTGGTTCTGCTCATTTCATTCAGCATTTCCTCTTCAGTTAATCTGGGCAATTTATAGTTTTGTAAATATTCAGACATTTTATTTAGATTGTCAAATTTATTGGCATACTGTTGGACAAAATACCTCCTAATTATTGCTTTAATTTCTACTTCATTAATGGTGAATTCACCACTTTCATTTTTGACACTAGTAATTTAGTTTTTTTCTTTCTTTTTAATCAAATTAACCAAAGGTTTATCTATTTTATTAATTTTTTTCATAGAACTAGCTTTTAGTTTTATTTATTAATTCTATAGTTTTCTTACTTTCAATTTTATTAATCCCTCCTTTCATTTTCAGAATTTCTAATTTAATATTTAATTGAGAATTTTAAATTTGTTCATTTTCTAGCTTTTTAAATTGCATGCCCTATTTGAGGCATCTAGATTCTTGACCTAGAATTGGCAGAAGCCTCTCCAGTTCTGTTCCCCTAGGGCCTTGGCTCTGAAGATTGTCATCTCCCAGGCAAGGGGTAGGGAAGGTATAGTTTCTTCTATTGGACAATTCTTCCTAGTTCAGATATGGGTTTCTTTAGTGAGGGATTTCACCCTATTTTATGGTGTCTTTACACTCACATTTCCTACTGGGTCAGATGAGGAGTTGAGAACAAGAGTATGGATGCATTCTGTGTCCTGGGGCAAATTCATTGTCTCTGCTATTTTTTCATATAAAATTGAGTTACTCAGACCCTTAGAATCCCTTCCAAGGAGTGGAATGCTTCATTCCCACATGAAATAGCTTTACCTTTTGATTTCATTATCCATCATGACCTCTAACTTTGCTGAAGTCTATATGGGACACACTTTTCCACTAGAGTTTATTTTTAATGCATTTTATATGCACTTATAAGAATGTAAGCTCCTTGGGGCAGCTAGGTGGCGCAGTGGATAGAGCACCGGCCCTGGAGTCAGGAGTACCTGAGTTCAAATCCGGCCTCAGACACATAACACTTACTAGCTGTGTGACCCTGGGCAAGTCACTTAACCCCAATTGCCTCATTTAAAAAAATTAAAAAAAAAAAAAGAATGTAAGCTCCTCAAGGGGAGGAGTTCCTCAGTGCCTGGCATAGAGTAGTCACTTAATAAATGCATCTTGATTTATTTTTAGATTCCTGGGCTAAATGCATTTATTTTAAGTTAACATTTGAAAGAAAATATAATGAGATTGCTGAAATCCTGTTGTGGCATATATGAATTGCAATTTAACTGTCTCTTAACAATGGGATGCTCAGTAGGTCATTTTAAAGAACTGATGGAACACTCATTTTTGCCATTGAGATGTTCTCTAACACCATTCACTTTGACTTCAGGAAGTTTGTTTATGAATGTATAATATGGAAGTCAAAGAGAGCTGTGTGTGCCTTACTTCAGTTGCAAGAAAGTGGTAAAAGCCCATAGACAATCACAATTGGAAGGAAACTTAAAGGTTTATTCCAAACATCTCATTTCATCAAGGTGGAAACTGATGCTCAGAGAGGTTAAATGACTTGTTCAAAATCACACAGTAAGGATGGAAGGAAACATACATTAGTTAAACACCTCTTGTGAACCAGGCACTGTGCTGGGGACTTTCAATATCTCATTTGATCCTCACAACAACCCTGGGAGGTAGGTGATATTATGACCCCCATTTGATGAGGAAACTCAGACAAACAGAAGTTGAATGCCTTGCCTAGGGTCACACAGCTAGTAAGTGTTTGAGACCTGATTTGAACTCAGGTCCTCTTGACTCTAAGTCCAGTGCTTCATCCAATGTGCCACCTGACTACATACACTATTACAGCTATAATTCAAAACCAGGTTCACTGACTTTAAATCCATCACTCCTTCCATTATACCATGCAGCCTTCTGTTGAAGAAGTAAGGATTGTAAATCCCATTGATTACTATAATCTCATACATAGGCTCCTAATACTGGTGTGATATGGAGTAGGTTTATTTTGTTAATTTAATTTCTGTCTTGACTAGAACAAAAATGTTCAAGACCATATACTCAAAGATCAAGGCAAAAACCCTTGGAAGTTGCTATGTATAACAACATTTGAATTAAAAAATCCCTTCTACACCCTTCCTCCTGAAAAAACAATATGGGTTTAGGCAAATTCCCAGTTGCCCTCAGGGGTTCATAAGGGCAATAGCATTCTGCTTATTGTTCCCTATGGGGGGGGGTAAGACAGCTAGGTGGCAAAGTGGATATAGCACTGGCCCTGAAGTCTGTGTGACCCTGGCCAAGTCACTTAACCCCAACTTCCTTAAACATCCAGGGTCATCTCCAGTTGTCCTAATATCTGTCTTGCCATTGGACCCAGATGGCTCTGGAAAATAGAGTGAGGTTGGTGATCTTGCACAGCTTTGCCTTACTTAAATCCAGTTCAGTGCAAGTCATGATATCACCCTGATGTCATGGTCCTCTTCAAAAACGAAGAACAAACAACAACAACATTGTTGAGGATAGAACTCGCATATTTTCTCTCAGTTCCCAGCAAAGTTGGATTATAGCTGTACAAGATTTTTAACTAGGGAAAAGCCCAAGGATAACAAAATTTTAAGGTTGTTACTAACATATTCTAGTAGCTATAAACAACTGAGTTTAGCTTTAATTAGCTAACATATGAAGCTATCAGATTGGCCTCATAGTATACTGTAATTCCTACCTCCATCCACTCTCACTTGCCATAACTGGATCCCAGGTAAGCATCTCCTCAGCCTGTCCCTACTATAATCTATCCCCATGCCTCCTTATGGCCTTTGGAGGAATAGTTTTGCATTGTCGCAGGGTTTCTGTTTACAGGACAATTGGCCTGTGGTCTCAGTCTTCCTAGCATTGGACACTGTTCAGGGGTCTGAGATCTCTTCTCTCTCCAAACTAAATTTGTCTTAGAAAGTTAGTGCTTGTTCTGGGTGCCCAAACTGCTAATTATAGATCTTCTTTGAACTGTTTTCCTTTCAACTGGACACTGGATACTTAGCCCTTGCTTCCTCTTTTTATCATAGCACCCTTGTGCCATCTTCCTTTCATTATGAGGCATATAGGTCATATAATGGAGACAGTGCTGAATTTGGCATCAGGAAGACCTCAATGCTGGATCTCCTCAGATGAGGTGAAATAGGAATAATAACAGCACATACCCCACAGGATGCTTGTGAGAGTCAGATGAGATCATGTAGTAAAGTGCTTTTATTAAGCACCTTCCATGTTCCAGGAACTGTGCTAAGTACTGGTAATATAAAGAAAGGCAAAAGACCCTGCTCTCAAGGAGATCCTAGTATAATGGGGGAGACAAGATGCAAAACAAGCCATGTGGAAGATGATTAAGAGGGATCAGGAAAGACTTCCTGTACAAGGTGGAATTTTAGCTGAGACATGAAGAAAGCCAGGGAAGACAGGAAGTGAAGATGATCAGGGAACACATTCTAGGTATGGGGAACAGCCGGTGAAAAAGAGTCAGGAGATGGAGTGTCTTAAGTGCGGGATAGCAAGAAGGCCAGTGTCACTGTATCACAGTAAACATGGAAGGGGGAAGTAAGCTGCAAGACTAGAATGGTAGCAGGGGTCAAGGTTATGAAGGATTTTGAATGCCAAACAGACGATTTTATATTTAATCTTGGAGGTGATAAAGAGCTACTAGAGCTTATTGAATGGGGTTGGCTGTGTGTGTGTGTGTGTGTGTGTGTGTGTGTGTAATATTGTCAGACTTACACTTTAGAAAGATCACTTTGACAGGCCAGTAGAGGATGGAATGGAGTTGAGAGAAACTTGAGACAGGAAGACAAACTAGCAGGCTAATGCAATAGTTAGAGTTGAAGACCTCCACCAGTATGAGAAAGTTAGTACAAAGTTTTTGTTGTTGTTGTTGTTGTTTTAATCATCCAACTACTTCTTTTATTATCCTTGGTGCATTATTTTCTTCAGAAGCCTTTCAGTTTCACATAATCAAAGTTATCTATGTTTTTGTGATTTCCTCTATCCATTGTTTGGTTAAGAATGTCCCTTACTCATACTTGTGAAAGGTATATGATCTTCTGATATTTTTATGGCATGACTTTTTTTTGTGTGTGTTTTTTTGCAGGGTAATGAGGGTTAAGTGACTTGCCCAGGGTCACAGCTAGTAAGTGTCAAGTGTCTGAGGCCAGATTTGAACTCAGGTCCTCCTGAATCCAGGGCCAATGCTTTATTCACTGTGCCACCTAGCTGCCCCCTGGCATGATCTTTAATTAAAAGTTCATATATCCATTTAGTTTATTGTGAATCCAGTATAAGATGTTGTTCTAAGCTTAATTTTTGCTGGAATGCCTTCCAGTTTTCCTATTATTTAATATAACTATTCCCAGAGCTCTTGAGTTCAAGGTCATGTGTTGGCCCCATCAGGGTGTGAGAAGAAATGTTGTTCAATGTGGCAGTGGTATCTTGACTTTCCTGGAACATGCTACTTTCTCTGTTTTCCTTGTAGTGTCTCATTTCATCAACTAGGTGGGCTTACCTGGCAGTTGTATGGATGGATGGCCCTTTATCCATAGTTATTTCTTCCATCAGTGATTTCTATGAGGGCTGGGCTCGATGCAGGTCCAAAGACTTAGGAGACCCTACTGTTCCCCACGGTTTTATTCTGTTTCCATGAGAGTCTGAAGGGCCACATTGGCCAAGGTAGTGGTAATGGCTTTACTTGCTTTGAACTGAATATTCCTCCATCCATTTAAGTTGTTAATTTTTTTAAGGAGTTGATTCTATACAGGCATTTTGTGTGCTTTGGTAGATTTATCCCCAAATATTTAATACATTTTGTAATTATTTGGGATATAATTTCCCTTTATATCACTGCCTTTTAGACTTTGTTATTATTATATAGAAATGCTATTGATTTTTGATGGTATATTTTGTAGCCTGTAACTTTGCTGAATTTATCTCTTCAATTAGTATCTTTGCTGATTCCCTAGGATTTTCTGAGTAGATCATCTAATCCTTAGCAAATAGGGATAGATTTTATCTCCTCATTATCTGTCTTTACACCTTTAATTTCTTTCTTCTATTTTATTGTTATTATCATTATTTCTAGAACTATATCATATAATAGTGGGGAGAGTAGACATCTTTGCCTTACTCCTATATTTATTGGGAAAGATTCTAGTATATCCCCATTTATATAATGTTTGCTCTTGGTTTTAGGAAGATAGTTTTTATGATATTAAAAAAAGTTTTTCTGTGCCTATTCTTGTAGGGTTTTTCTAAAGTTGAACAATCTGTATATTCCTGGTATAAATCCATAATGAAAGATTTCTTGAATTGCTCTGGTCTGTTTGACAGGATTTTACTTACAATTTTTGAATCTACATTTATTAATAATAATGGTCTATAGTTCTCTTGTGCTTTATCTTTCTCTGTTTTACATGTGAGAATTGTATTTGTCTCATAAAATGAATCTATGAATGCCTTTTCAATTTTTGAGAATAATTGATGTAGCACATGTATTAATTTTTCTTTAAAAGTTTGATGCAGTTCTCCAGTAAATCCATCAGAACTAGGAGGGTTTTTTTCCCCTTTGGTAGTTCCTTTACAGCTTCTTGTAGCATTTTTCTGAGATTGGATTATTTGAGATCTCTATTTTATCTCCTGTAACTTTCAGCATTTTATATTTTTGAAAACATTTCTCTGTTTCTTTTGTGTTCTCTGTTTTGTTGGCATATAACTGTGCACAGTAGGCTCTGATAATTCTTTGCATTTTTTCTGGGTTTATTGTAATACTATCTTTTTTTTTTAGCAACAAACATTTATTTTATTTTCCATTTACATGTAAGGGTAGTTTTCAACATTCATTTTCATAAGATTTAGAGTTCCAAATTTTTCTCCCTCCCTCCCTCCCTTTCCTCCCCCCTCCACAAGATCGCAATCAGGTTATATATGTACAATCCACAAGTGTTCTTTTTATCAGTTCTTTCTATAGGGGTGCATAGTAAGCTTCCTCATTAGTTTCTTGGGATTGTCTTGGATCATTGCACTGCTGAGAGTAGTTAAGTCATTCACAATTGCTCCTTGAACAATACTGCTGTCACTACACACAATGTCCTCCCAGCTCTGCTCACTTCACTATACATCGATGTTCATTAGTCTTTCCAGGTTTTTCGGGGATCATCCTGTTTGTCATTTCCTGTAGCAAAAGACCATTCCACTACAATCATATAGCACAGATTTTTCCATCATTCCTCAATTGATGGACATTCCCTTGATTCTCAATTCTTAGCCTCCACCAAGAGTTGCCATAAATATTTTTTGTACAATTTTTCCCCCTTTTCTCTTTTTCATGATTACTATTGTTAACTGTTTCCCTTCCATCCTATTCCCTTCCCCATGACATTTATTCTATTATCTATCTTCTTTCATCCTATCACTCTTCAAAAGGGATTTGCTTCTGTCTGTCCCCTCCCCCACTCTGCCCTTCCTTCTTTTGCCCCTCTCTCTTTATCCCCTTCCCCTCCTATTTTCTTGCAGGGTTAGAGAGATTACTCCACCCAATTGAGGGTGTATGTTATTCCCTCCCTGAGCCAATTCTAATGAGATTGATGTCTTTGAGCCAATTCTGATGAGTGTTAGCCTCATTTACTGCCCAGATTAAATAGATTACTCCAACCAGTTGGGTGTGTTAGTCCCTCCATGAGGCAGCTCTGATGAGTTTAAGGTCTTTGAGCCTTTTCTGATGAGTGTAAAATTCATTTACTGCCCTGCTCCTCTCCCATCTCTTCCCCCACTCCATAAGCCTTTTCCTGTTTCTTTCATGTAGGATTTCACCTCTGCCCTTCTCCCTCCTCCAGTGAATTTCCTTCACCCCTCAATTTAACCCTAAAGATGTAATCACCTAGCTAAGTGACACAGTGGACAAAGCATCACCCCTGGACCAAGGGGGATCCCAGTCAAAACCTGGGCTCAGACACAAGACAGTCGCCCACTGTATGACCCCAGGTATATGCCCCAGTTCCAATTTTTTATGGTTCTCTAGGGTCTTGTATTTGAAAGTCAAATTTGCCATTCAGTTGAGGTCTTTTCATCACAAATATCTGAAAGTCTTCTTTTTCATTAAAGTCCCATTTTCCCCCTGAAAGATAATGTTGAGTTTTGCTGGGTAGGTGATTCTTGGTTGTAATCCCATTTCCTTTGCCCTTGAGAATATCATATTCCATGCCCTCCGGTGCTTTAATGTAGAAGCTGCTAGATCTTGTGCTATCCTGACTGGGGCTCCACAGTACTTGAATTCTTTCTTTTTGGCAGCTTGCAATATTTTCTCCTTGACCTGAGAGCTCTGGAATTTGGCTATAATATTCCTAGGAGTTTTCCTTTTGGGATCTCTTTCTGGAGATGATCAGTGGATTCTTTCAATTTCTATTTTAGCTTCTTCTTCTAGAATTTCAGGGCAATTTTCCCTGAGAATATCTTGGAAGATGGTATCTAAGCTCTCCTTGATCATGGTTTTCAGGTAGACCAATAATTTTCAAATTATCTCTCTGGACCTATTTTCTAGGTCAGCAGTTTTTCCCAGAAGATATTTCACATTGCCCTCTATTTTTTTTATTCATTTGGATTTGCTTTATTGTGTCTTGGTTTTTCATAAAGTCACTGGATTCCATTTGTCCAATCCTAATTTTTCTTAGGCAATTATTTTCATCAGAGAGTTTTTGTACCTCATTTTCCATTTGGCCAATTTGACTTTTCAAGCTGTTGCCTTTTTTCTCATGTCTTTCCTGCATCACCCTCATTTCTCTTTCCATTTTTCCTCTACCTCTCTAACTTTATCTTCAAAGTCCTTTTTGAGCACCTCTATGGCCTGAGACCAATTCATATTTTTCTTGGAAGCTTTAGATATAGGGGCCCTGATGTTGGCATCTTCCTCTGAGGGTGCCCCTTGGTCTTCCTTGTTACTGAAGAAACTTTCTATGGTCCTCACCTTTCTCTGTCAGCTCATCTTGCCTTTCTTTTACTATACTTTTAGCTCCTTAAAGTGGGGCACTGTTTCCAGGCTGCAGTATCCCAAGCTTAAGAAGTCCCAGGTGGTATGATTTAAGGAGAATCAGGTTCTTCACTTGCCTGGCCTGTTCCCTTGTCCTTAGATGACCCCAGACCAACTTGCCAATCAACCAGCTTTGTGTGTTGTGGTTGTTAGCTCTGACGAGCCTGTGCACCTCCGCCACCTGAGCCACTACTACTCAAGCCTACCTCCTGGTTCTCAGAAAGGGTGTAAAATCCAAGTTCTGCCTTAGCACCAGCATAGACCCATGTAGTCTCCCCCCTGCCCAGGGCTCAGCCCACTCACCAGACTGTGAGCTTAGTTCCAGACAACACTGGTGCTTCAGCTGATTCAGAGGCTCTGGGGGTCTCCTTCTCTGGTGAGGCCTTCCTGGGACTGGATCTGTGTCAGGGTGACTGTGGGGTTAGGCTCAACTCCTGTCTCAGCACAGCAGCTCCCTCCTTCTGACCTTCCAAGCCATTCTTGGTTAGAAGATGATTTCAGCACATTCTTCTGTGAGTTTTCCTGCTCCGGGCATTTTCCTATGACGTTATTTGTATGTTTTTTGGAGCGATCCATGTCATGAGTTCAGGAGCTCACTGCCTTTCCTCTGCCATCCATTGTAATACTATCTTGTTCACATGCTATTTTATTGATTTGATTGTCTTTTCTCTTCTATTTAATCAGGCTAGTTAAAGGTTTATTAAATTTTTTCAGTCTTTCCAAAGACTAAGAAAAAAACATCTTGGATTTGTTTGTTGACTAATTTTAAAAAATGAATTTCTAGTCCATTAATCTTTCCCTTTTCTGTTTTGTTAATTTGTATTTTTAGGGGTATAATTTTTCATCTGAGGATTGCTTTAGCTGCATCCCAGAAATTTCAGTGTGTTGTTTCATAATTATAATTTTCATTCACAATTATTAATTATTTCTATGGTTTTAAACTATTTATTATTTAGGATTTCATTGTTAAATCTCCATTTCTATCTGCCATTTATTTGTAATTCCTAAATTAATTAATAATTTTATCTTGTTTGTAAAGAATCTGTTTATTGTTTCTGCTTTTTTACATTTATTTTAAATATTTCTGTGCTCTGTTACATGATCAGGTTTTTTTTGGTAAAAGTTCTGTGTGGTGCTGAGAAATATTTCCATTCTTCAGCAGTCCCATTTAGAATATTCCATATGTCTTTTACCTCTAGTTTCTCCAATAATTTATTCAATTTTATATTTTCCTCTGTGTTTATTTTTCAGTTAGATTTTTCCAAAATGCAGAGAACTTTAAAATCTCTTACTACTTTTTTATAATTGTCTGTCTTCTTATAATTCACTTAATTTTTCCTTTATAAATCTAGATGGTAATGTGTATGGTGCCTGTAAGTTTAATATTGATATTTATGCTTTGTTACTTTCAGCATAATGTAGTTGCTTTATTTATCTCTTTTTGTGTTGTGAATTATGTTTTTGCTTTGTCTCATTGCATGATTGTAATTGCTACTTTTTTTGGATTCACCTGATGCAGTGTGTATTTTGTTCTAGCCCTTATTTTTATTCTGTGAATGTCTTTTTTAGATGAGTTTCTTATAAGTAAAAGATTGTGGGGTTTTGTTTTTCTATCCAGTCTGTCACTATTTATTCATTTTATTGGATTGTTTAGTCTATCCACCTTTAAAGTTATGGGAATTGAGTTTATGTTTTTCTTATGTCTCTAATATTGTTTTTTGAATGACGATTTATCCCCTTTCCTCTGTAAAGACAGTACTTGTCTCTTCTATTATTTTTGCTTAATCTAATTCAAGGTAACCCTGTTCCACTGCCTCTTTTCACCTCACCTCCAAGTCCATCCCCATCCAGTTTGTTACCCATTTCCCTAATTTTGTGATTTTGTTTAACATATTAACTCCTTCCTTCCTTCCTTACCATTATTTAATTCTTCAACCTTTCTTCTCTCAGCTAAGTAGTTAAAATTTGCCTTCCTTTGTCTTTCAACTTTTAAAAAATTTATTTGTTTCACTTTCTGCCCTTTTTTCCCCAAAAATGATTTTCCCCTAATTTTTTATTATTTCTCTTCTCTTTTGTTTCATTTTAGACTTTTTTTACTTATGTATTCCTCCTTTAGTTTTGTATTCCTCGTGAAATTAAAGCTTCTAGGGTACCTATTTTGAATTCTATTTTCTAAATAGTTTCTTTGTTATTGCTGTGTAGATCTTCCCCTCCCCACCTTTCCTGTTGTACCACATCCTTAAAAGTACCAATTTCTTCAGGAGAGAATTTTCCTCTGTCCCTAATTATGTGGTTCATTACTTTTTCTTCCTCTCTCTATGCTTATTTTCCTCCATTTTCCATAAATTCTGTTCCCCGTCCTCTCACTCTTCTGGATGTCACTTGCCCCAGGAGCTCTTTCCTTGACACAAGATGCTGTCCATGGAAGGACAACATTCTCTTAGAGGTCTCTTTGAGCACCAAATCCTTTAAGATTATACCCATTTTAAGTCCCACATCTCCCATTATATATCTTTCTTTTTTTTGTTGTTTTTTTTTTGTTTGAGAAGAATAGAATTTTATTTTATTTTTTAAATTTTTAAAGTAATAAACATTTTTATTTTTAGTTTTTGGTTTTGATATTTATCCTTTCTTTCCTCCCTCCCCTCCCCTCTCACTGAGGTGGTAAGCAATTAGATATAGGTTATACATGTATGATTATATAAAACATCATATTAGTCATTTTGTATAAGAAAACTTGAATAAAAGAAAAAATGAAAGAAAGTGAAAAATAGCATGCTTCAGTCTGTGTTCAATCAATATCAGTTCTTTCTTTGGAGATGGATACCATGTTTCAGCTTATTCCTTTGGAATTGTCTTGGATCACTGTATTGTTGAGAATAAAGTCTTTCACAGTTCTCCATCAAACAATATTGCTTTCTCTGTGCACAATGTTCTCTTGGTTCTGCTCACTTCATTATATATCAGTTCATACAAGTCTTTCCAGGCCTTTCTGAAATCATCCTGCTTGTCATTTCTTATAACACAATAATATTCAATCATCATCATCATACACCAAAGCCTGTTTCCATTCCCCAATTGATAGGCATTCCTTTGATTTACAATTCTTAGCCACCACAAAAAAAGCTACTATAAATATTTTTGTACAACTAGGTCTTTTTCTCTTTTTGGGAAATGGTTGAAGCTTTTCACAACTCCACCAACAGTGAATTAACACCCCAGTTTTCCCACAATCCTTCCAACAAATAATATCTTCCATTCTTTTTATATTTGCCATTTTAATAGGTGTAAGGTAATATCTCAGAGTTGTTTTAATTTGCATTTCTCTGATCAATAGTGATCTAGAGCATTTTTTCATATGACTATAGATAGCTTTGATTTCTTTGCCTGAAAAAAAATAATTTTAGGACAGGATAAAGACACATCTTGCCCATCATCCTTTCTGTAGTTGTTGGATCTTGCAACAAGGATGCTTTCTGGGAGGACACAGAAGATTAATTTATCCCTATTTTTATTTAATTAGAAAAGACAATCATTTTATCTGCCTGTAAAATCAATCATATGATATTAAATATTAAAAATATCATGATAGGGATATGCCCTATCATCATTTCCATATGAGTTTCATTTTTTTTTTGTTTTTTGTTTTTTGTTTTTTGAGTTAACAACAACATTCCCAACATCTGGAATGTTGCATTCAATTCTTTTTTTTTTTTAATGTATGAGGTATTTTATTTTTTCCATTACATGTAAAGATAGTTCTCAACTTTTGTTTATACATGCTTTACAATTTCAGATTTTTCTCCCTCCCACCCCTCCCTCCCCCCTCCCCTAGACAGCAGGTAATCTGATATTATATATCTTTCTTTAGTGGAACTTCCTCCTATGACTGAATCAATATTTCTCCTCTTCTTTTCCCCTTTTTCAGTCTCCATTTTCCATCTCACCCATTCTTCTATAAGTCCCATTCTTGCTGAGAGATTATAGGAGTTATTTTCCCTTTCCCTTTCTTTCACTCCTCTTTCCTTTTATGTGCCCTATCATTTGGCAGTTTAGTCCCATAAAAAAACTACATTGATTCACCTGTAGGTAGAGTACTGTGAGCTTTAGCCTGTGATATTTCAGACCTATTCCTCAATCATCACTTCTATTTGATTTTAACTTTTATCCTTTTTTCTTTATGTACTTTTAGAATGGCAGCTAGGTGGCAGAGTGGATAAAGCACTGGCCCTGGAGTCAGGAGGACCTGAGTTCAAATCCCATCCCTTAATAGCTTTGTGACCCTGGGCAAGTCACTTAACCCCAGTTGTCTCAAGCATCTGGGGCCATCCCCAGTCATCCTGATGTATATCTTGTCACTGGACCCAAGTGGCTCTGGAGGAGAGAATAAGGCTGGTTACTTTGCTCAGCCCTCCCTCAGTTAAATCCAATTCACTGCAAGTCATGACATCACTGCTATGTCATGGTCCTCTTCAAGAATGCAGGACAAACAACAACTTTTAGAAAGAATTCTCTTCATGATCTCTGCCCCCTGTGACTTATGGGGGGCAAAACTAGTCTCAGCTAAGTGATAGTTCCTTTTCTGTCAGGTCTGATGAAGCCCCTTCTATGCATGCTGGCACTCTACTCCATTTTCCTTTGTTCCTCAGTACTTTGGGTAAATATTGTTGCATCCCAGCACATTGCCACACTTCAGTACCACACTTCAGATAGAATATGTTTCCCACTTTCTGTGGTACAGGTTCTGGGGGAACAGAGTTGAGTTATTTTTGAAGCCTAGTGTTTGTGAAGCGCTCCCAGAGTGTGATGGCTGGTAGAGATTCTGAGTTAGCCTTTTTTTGTTAATTCATTGGGTCATTTACTAATTAGGGTATGGAGACAACAAGGAGACAACAAACATTTCTTTGTCTCTTATCTATAATTTCTATTTTGAAACAGTTAGTAAGGTCATGAGGATTAGAGAAAATTTCTGATTCTGCCTTCTTGGTCACATAGAACCATTAATTTTCCAAAGCAAAATGATTTGCTTATAAAAATGTAGTTTTTCATTTTAATATTAGAAAATGAAATGACTCACTTTGGACTCATTTTTCTTGCCAATTACAAAGATTCAGAATCATATCCATTACTTTTCTTGCAATGTGAACCTGTACATTCTTAAGGGATTTTTGGAGACATGGCAACTTTAGAAATAAAATATCTGTTGATCCAGTCAGTCTCAAATTAGAATCATTTCCATGACAACCTAGTCATTTTTCTTTCATAAAACATATTTTGCACAATTCACATACAGAATAAACAGTCTGTTGTTTGGCTCCAAGGATGTTACTTTTATGTACAAAATGGGATCTCTTTAATTTTCTGATTTTTTAAATACCAGGAAATGATTCTGTTACTTGATTGCCACTATACCTACTTCATTAAGTCTGATTGAATACCTCTTATATAAAAGGAATTGTGGTTGCCTCTGGGGATAAAATGTGGTATAAATCCTTGCCCTTTAGGGCCTTACAGTCTGTTTGGGGAGGGAGTTTATACATATAATGCCAGAGAGTGGTACACATAGTAAGTGCTTCAAGAGTTCACAAATATGCCATGAGTCATTAAGCTATTTGTCACATATCAAACAGTTAGTAAATGGCAGAACCAGGATTTGAACTCAGGTTCTCTCACTCCATATTCAGGACTTTTATCCTGAACATATTGTCTCACTTGGTGACTTTAGATTTGCAAACCTGACTCTTTCTCTTTACTCACGCAACTACTTCAGTTCAGACCCTCATCACTTCTCATCTAGATTATTGCAACAGTCTCCTGTTTGGTATCCCTGCCTCAAATTTCTTCCTTCTCTGATCTATCCTACACACTCCCACCAAAGTAGTTTATAAATGTAGATCTGACCATGTAACTCCTACTCATTCAACTTCAGTGGCTCCCTACTGCCTCTAGGTAAAATAAAATATAAATTTCTCTGTTTAGCTCTTAACATTCTTTACAACCTGACTCCAACCTATCTTTACAAGTTCATTAAACATCACTCCCCCTCCCATACTCTGCATTCCAGCCAAACTAGCATTCTCTCTGCTTTTCCCACCAGAAACTCCATATCTCATCTCTGTATGTTTTCACTTGCCAGCTATTGTGCTTGGTATGCTCTCCCTTCTCCTTTCTAATTTATAGAATCACTCTCTTTTTTTCAAGATGCAGCTTAAGTACCACCTTTTACATGAATTCTTCCCTACCCCCACACCTGTTAGCACTCTTCCTCCTTTCCTTCCTTGTATTTAACTACTTTGCATCCATTTGTATTTATTTATTTTATGCTTATCCTGTTTATACTTATACATTTACTTGTTATTTTTCCCATTAGAGTGTAAGTTCATTGGAATTAGGGATTATTTCACTGATTGTATTTGATATATGTAGTGTCTGGCTCATAGTAGGCACAAAATAAATGCTTGTTGGTCGATTGTTCTGTTAGAAGGCTCTTCTTAAATCTCTGAAATCTTATGGAAGAGTGTATGACATGAAACATTAATCAAGTACAATTAAAATGTTATGTCTTAGTTGGAACGAGAGTTGATTACTTCACTGGTAAAATGCCCAGCATTTGGGGTGGAGCCAAGATGGTAGAATAAAGGCAGGGACTTGCCTCAGCTCTCCCAAATCCCCTTCCAGACAACATTAAAATGTCCTCAAAATGAATTCTGGAGTAGCAGAACCAAGAAAAAGATAGGGCAAAACAGTTTTCCAGCCCAAGACAATTTAGAAGGTTGGCAGGAGTGAGAGTGGAGCTCAATCAAGCAAAGGCTAGACTCAGCAAGCAGCAGGATTTGGGGTGATTGAATTGATGGAGACAGATCCCAGAGTTCTCAGCTCACAGATAATAAGGTGGTCAGACAACTAGGTAGAAAGAGATTATGAGGTACTCTTTGCTGGCACTGGGAGCACGATTCTGTTGTATTGTCTGTACATGGTTCCGGGTTACAGTCTCAGGGTCAGGAGGAGCACTATGAGGACCAGGGACCCTGATCACAGTTCCAGGTTGGAAAGGAATGCTTATGGTTGCTCACAGACTGAAACACAAGCCAGAAAAGAAGTGACTATACCTCTCCTTAGATCATACAACCCTTGAAGATCAGAAAACTTATAGACCCCCCCTCACCAAGAACTAGCTCTGAAAATAGCAAAATTTAAAACCTTAAGCTTGGGTCAGTGCCTGCTCCAAGCTGGGGGCAGATCCCAACTTTAACATAAAGTTAAAAGTCAAGAAATAGGCTGGAAGAATGAGCTGACAAGGAAAAAACAAAGGACCTGACCATAGAAGGTTACTGTGGTGACAGGGAAAATCAAAACACAAACTAAGAAGACAGTAATATTAAAGCAGCTACAAAAAAAGGCTCAAAGTAAAATTTTAATTTGTCTCAGGTCCTGGAAGAATTTAAAAAGGACTTTAAAAATCAAATAAGAGAGGTAGAGGAAAAATTGGGAAAATAAATCAGAGCAATATAAGAAAATCTTGACAAAAGAGTCAACAGCTTAGTAAAGGAAGTACACAAATTACTGAAGAAAATAATGCCTTAAAAAATAGAATATGCCCAATAGTAAAAGAGGCACAAAATCCACCAAAGAGAAGAACTATTTAAAAACCAGAATTGACCACATGGAAAAAGAGGTACAAAAATTCACTTAAAAAACCAAACCAAAACAAAACTTAAGAGGTCAAATTGGCCAAATGAAAAAGATGGTACCAAAGTTCACCGTAGAAAATAATTCCTTAGAAATTAGAACTGGATGAGTAGAAGCTAATGACTCTATGAGACATCAAAAGCAATCAAACAAAATCAAAAGAATGAAAAAGATAGAAGAATATGTGAAATATCTCATTGGAAAAACAACTAACCTGGAAAATAAATTGAGGAGAAATAATTTAAGAATTATTGGACTACCTGAAAGCCACAATCAAAAAAAGAACTGAGGCTTATCAAAGAAAACTGCCCTGATATCCTAGAACCACAGAGTAAAATGGAGAGAATCCACTGATCACCTCCTGAAAATGAAACTCCTGGGAATACTAAAGCCAAATTCCAGAGCTCCCAAGTCAAGGAGAAAGCAGTCAGAAAGAAATAATTCAAATATTGTGGAGCCACAATCAAGATAATCCCAAATTTAGCAACTTCTACATTAAAGGATCAGAAGGTTTCGAATATGCTGTTCCAGAGGGCAAAAGAACTAGGATTGCAACCAAGAATCACCTACCCAGGAAAACTGAATATAATCCTTAAGGGGAGAATAGATATTTCTTGAAATTGAGGACTTTCAAGCATTCCTGATGAAAAGACCAGAGCTGAATAGAAAATTTGACTTTCAAATATAAGACTCAAGAGAAGCATACAAAGGTAAATAGTAAAGGGAATGCATGAGGGATTCAATAAGAATAAACCCTTTACATTCCTACATGGAAAGTGATACCTGTAACTCCTAAGAATTTTATCATTATTAGGGAGATTAGAAAGAGAGTACATAGAGGGTATGAGTGTGAGGTGACTGTGATGGGATGATATCCAGAAAATAAAATTAAGGGGTGAGAAAGATGAATACACTGGAAGAAGGGGAATGGAGAGGTAAAATGAGATAAATTATCTCACATAAAAGAGGCTCAAAAGAGCTTTTACAGTGGAGGGGGAAATAGGGATGGTGGTGGCAGGAAATACTTGAACCTCACTCTCATCAGAATTGCTTCAAAGAGGGAATTATATTTACAATTCATTTGGTTTTAGAAATGTATCTTACTCTACAAGGAAGTAGAAGGGGACAGGGATCAGAGAAGGTTGGTGCTGATAGTAGGGAGGGCAGATTAGGGTATGAGAGGGTCAGAAGAAAAACACTTTTGAGGAGAGACAGGGTAGAAGGAGAAAGAAGAAAGGAAAAAGGGGGAAAAGCAGGGTGTAGGGAAATACACAGTAATTATAACTGTGAATGTGAAGGAGATGAACTTACCCATAAAATGGAAGTGGCTAGCAGAATGCATTTAAAACCAGAATCTTACAATATGTTGTTTATCAACTATGAATGACTTCGTTATTCTTGGTAATACAATGATCTTACAGTTCTCAAGGACTCAGGTTGAAAAATGATATCCACCTCCAGAGAAAGAACTGATAGAGTCTGAATGCAGACCAAAGCATACTTAAAGAAATTTTTATTTTTATTGTTTTGTTTTGTTTTATGGTCTGTGTTTTCTTTCTTGACATGACTAATACGGAAATATGTTTTACATGACTGCACATGTATAACCAATATGAAATTGCTTGGCTCTCAATGAGGGGAAGGGGAGAAAGGGAGAGAATTTGGAATTCAAAATTTTAAACAACGAATGTTAAAAATTTTTAAGTGTAATTGGAAAAAATTTAAAGTGTAAAAAAATACTCAGCATTTTATTTAAATAAGCATGTGAAAGCTAGATATGTAAGTAACTGGCAAATGTTTGGAAAATTATTGAATATTCGGATTAGAATTGAAAAATATTTTCATTTCCTTAATGAAAAAAATGACAGTTTATTCTGTCCCAAGTCCTTCAAGCATCTCCTGTAAAGTTATATAGATCTGAAATCAGAGCTACATAATCTAATTGATTGATTAAAGTGGTTTTAATTATACATGCAAAAAAAAAAAAAGCTTGGTAATGCAGGTATAAAAATGGCCAGTATCTACAGGCATTCTTTCTGGTCTTCCTTCTGGGTTTTTTCTGTGCATTAAAAGAAAAAATATTATTCCACGACCCACTTTTTGTTCTTCTCTTTTTTCCCTGCTACTTTATCCTTATCTCCTCTTTCCCTCACTCTCTCCACTGGTTAAAACTAAAAGAAAAATTAAACTCTTATAACATATATGTGTAATCAAAGTAAAACAAATTCCTACATTTTCCAAAAGTGTAGGTCTTATTTTGTTTGAATCCATCACCTCTTTCAATAGGTGGTTAGCATACTTGATGATCAGTCTTCTGGAATTGTAGCTGGTCATTGCATTGCATACAGTTCTTAAGCCTTTCCAAGGTATTTTCTTTATAATATTGTTAATGTATAAATTGTTCTCCTGATTCTCTGATCTTTTTAAGCTACATCAGTTAATATAAATCTTCCCAGATTTACCTAAAATCACCCATTTTGTCATTTTTATAGTTTAATCATATTGTGTTAAATTAATATTCCAGTATTTAGCCATTCTCCAAATGATGGGCACCTCCTTATCTTCCAGTTTTTTGCTTTAACAAAAAGACCTGCTGTGAATATTTTTGCATACATGGATTATCTTTCTCTTTGAATTCTTTGGGATATAGGCCAAATAGGGGCATAAATGAATTAGAGTATGTGCATGGTTTAGTAACTTTAAAAAATTAAAGAATTCTTGGGTCAATTCACAGCACCATCAATAGTGCATTACTGTGTTGGTTTTCCTGAAGCCCCTCTACAAATTGTCATTTTCTTTTTTTTGGTCATTTTTGTCAATTTCTCCAACAGGTGAGATATGTATATTTATCGTACCTGTACTCTGCATCCCACCCCACTCAGTTGAATTTAAAGAAGTGTTCCACTTGATGTTAGGGAGAAAATGTCCCCAGATTTCCATTAGGAAAAAAACCAAACCTCTAGTTATGCCACCCTAGTTATAGGTTCTGTGTTTAGGAAATCCAAAGTGCTATAAATAGTGCAATATAGCACTATCCAAAGTAGTCAGAGATCCTCTAAGGAGCTATGGTTGTGTTTGCAGGACTGTGATATGCTTACAGGAATGGTGATATTCCAAATTTGCAGGACTCGGATTATTTCATTGATGTCCTAAATTCCCCCCATATGGTTCACTCCTTGGCTCTGAAAGCAACTTTCCACAATTAGAGCAATAGATATCTTTAAAAAGCAGAATATTGTGTCAAACTGTTCATCTTTTATCTCCAGAATGCATACCAAGCTTCAATAGAAATCTCAGAAGTGATCACACCTTGCCTAGCAAGGGAATGTTCTTTAGTTCAAAACACAATGGAAAGGAATATTTTCTTAACAATGAACTCATAAGAGGAAGAAGTGTGTTTCTAACACAAAAGTGACAATGTTGCCCCAACTGAGCTGTCTCCCAGGGTTTCCAAAATGCAGCTCTTGTTTCACGGAAAGCCATTACCTCTTGCTATTTCTGTCTGCAAGAAATTAATACAGTATTTCAGCAACATTCTTCCCTGTGGGGCAGGACAGATAATGTATTATTTATAAAAAAGAATTAAAATTAAAAAGCTACCACTTTAGTAATTTAGTCTAATTTTTCATCAATGAAAATTTTTTTAAAAAATAATAAAATGTTCAGAACAAGTAGCCTATATAAGTTTCAAGCAACTAATATACCTTCATCAATTGCCAGATATTGCACATCTGAACTCAATGTCCTTTTGGACCATGGGCCTTGGATAGTAAATGTATTTTATTATCCCCTACTTGAAGAAAATCACTATCCTAATCAAAGGCCCATTTCTTGGTACTTCTGAAAGATCATTTTTTTTTCTTAGTTATTTTTATAGTTTCACCTCAGGTAATGGTCTGCACTGAAATCCATATTTGAGAAAAAGAAACTTGATAGGAGAGTAGCTATAGACAATCCAGATTCTCTTCAGAGATGCATTTAAGTGCTTCTGGTTCAAAATGTAACACCTATGGAAGCTGCCTAGTTACCTTACTCTCCAGTATTAAACAAAGAAATGACCTCCTCTTCTTCACTTCCATCTCCTTTCCACACACTCATAAAAGCACACGTATTTCCCCACTCTTGCCTAGGGACATAGTTGGCACCATGTACTCACAGGAGCCTTGTGCCCTTACAACCCCAAGGAGTAGCCTAAGAGGCCCTCTAATTCTGGAAATCCATTTCCTAACTGATTTGAGTATGCAATTCACAAAAGATATGGAGGAAGATTTTTTTCTACTGGACTAGGTCACCTTAGGGATGATAGCCTCATGGTCTTAACCCATTACTGTTTTTACTGTGGTTTTATATGTAGATGGTCACCTGTACTGTGAATTGAATGGGCACTGAAAGGTCCCCTGTCCAAAAACATTTTCCCTTCCAGCTTTGTTAACTTCACGTTTGGAATAATTGTGGGCTCCTTCTATCAGTAAAATGGCTCATTATGAGCCAATATAATTTACCCTTTAATTAAATTAGCAAATTATCACCTTTCTTGGCCCTGAGGGAGTGGAATACAAGTGGCTAGGGGAGGGAGAGGAGAAAAGTTGGGATGCTGTAGGCAAAGTTCTAGTTTTGATATAGTTATAGGAGAAATATCTTCTCTCTGAGTTCATGTGTTGGGTAAATGCTACCAAATATACATTTACCACAATGTAGAAATAATGGAAGTAAAAACCTAGGTTTTATTATTATGCTCAAGCATAGGTTCAGGCCTCAGAGAAAACCTTAACCACTATGAGGATTCTAACAAGGCTTCTTTTAGGAAAAATCATGTCAGAGTGACAGAGAAATAATTCATTTATATATTGTAGTCTTATACATTCCTCTTAGGTCATAAAAGTTAAAGAGAGGTTAGATCCATAATCCCATACTTCCTACCGTATCATGAAAGTTGAACAAATTTAGAGTCATAATCTCCCAAGGAAACAAGCTTCGTCAATAGGTAAACTAAGTCAAGTTACAGATTAAATTACATTTAGAGGATTCATAGTTTATTGAGGAGGATTTATATGTCACTAAGAAGTCTGGGAGAGTTGAGATTCTGCCTTTGGTTTCTTATATAAGGAATACTTAAGGCTTTTAAGTACATTTTTACATCCCATGGGATAGGTTTGGATCAGGTGAGGCTAGTATTAAAACAGACTTAGGCTTAACCAAAAAAATTGCAAGGAAGAATGGTCCTGAGTACTGAATAATAAAAGGACAATAAAAAAATTCTCATAACAGTGTCATGAACAGCACTGTCAAAAGGACAGGCACTCACTACTACAAGGGGAATGCAGATAATCTTGCCTTACTTCACCTTTGGGTCTTGGGACAGTTTAGGTAATGGGAATGGGTCTGGGCAAAAGCAATTAAAGTCCCTGTTTAGGATTCTACCAGACTTGGGTAGCATAACAAGGAAAGAAAGCCAGAAAAAGAGAAAGGCATTTAGGGCTGAAATCTAAAAATCTGATAGTTGCATAGTTAAAGCAAAGCTTAACCAAAATGAAAAGGAATTGGAAGTAGGGGAATTGTTCTAGAAGGTGTGGAGGTGGAGAGTGGTAACCAGTGGCATCGTTTGCAACTAATAAGCCTCTACATTATCAGAAAAATTCCTTATTTGAAACAGTGCTCCAGGAGATCTCATTTGAGCTCCCTCAAAATGCCAGCAATCTCAAGGCCTACCAATGATTAAATACAGTGTACAGATAGATATGAAAGCTGCAGGGATCAAGGCCAAGAGAATGATTCTCATTTTGATTAAGAATTGCTCCCCAGATGTCTTTTCCAAGTATGGCAGGAGGTCAGTGTGTCAACCCTTTTATTACACATGCCCAAAATTCCTGGCTGGGGTCATGTAGGGAGAGAACAGACGTATTGACACATATTAATAGAATGAAAAGCTCAGTTATTCCCCCCTCCTTTCTTAAAATAAAATCTATTGAACACCAAAATATGGAAGGACATTATAAATTTCACAAAAGCTAAATTTTGTGGCGGGGGGTGGTGGTGGAGGAGGGTTGTCTTTAAATGGGGCTTTGGGTAAGGGATCTCTCAGGGCTTTAATGTTTCATATGGATGGCTAATATAGTACTCACCTGGGAGACTGTATGATTTGAGGTGAGGCTTTGGACAGCTGCCACATCCATTTTGCCTGTGAGGGAGTAGTATGATGGAGGACCTGCTAACCTCTCTGTATATTTCAAGGCCATTCTAATTGGGAACTATTATTGCAATTGGAAGGGCCTCCCACAAAGGTACATTTTCTGTCTGTATTCTCATAGGTTTCCTGGCACTGCCAAGTTTCACATGTTACTTTAGTGCTTTCCTTGATGAATATGGCAGCATAAGGGCTAGAGTCCTTGGCTTGGGTATTCTGATGCCCCACTGGCTGGGCAGAGTTAATTTCAGTGGTCATTGATTTAGGATTGTGTACCCATTTGGACAAGAGGGGTGTTTTTATGTGAATCAGAAGGACAATATATTTCCATGGCTTGATTTGATTTTGAATTCTCTCTTTTGTTACTTTGTCTCACAAAGTCAAGTTTGTTAGGAGTAGTAGGTAAATCATAAATCTTTAAGGTTGGATGGCTTGTTTACAGTCAATTGACTTCCACCTTCAAAAGATGGGAAATTAACAAACTCTTCCTTTCCTGTGACAATGGAGTTTATTCAGTATATTTCAAGGTGCTGAGAAGAATTCCTTGTACGCCTTTCAATTAGGCAGGGCTTCTTACTGATGTACTTAGTTTAGGGAAACCCTGCACAACCACCTGACGTCAGACTCATTGGGAGAGTTTGTGTGTATGTCATATGTTTTCCTCATCAGGACCAATTATTTTACAAAGGTACCAATTTCCAATTTTTCCTGAATGAGTGTGCTTACATGAAGAGACAGGAAACATGATCTGTTGGATAAAGTGCAGGGCTTGGAATCAGGATGCCATGGGTTGAAATCTACCCTCTGACAATGACTAGCTGTGTGATGTTAGCCTAGTTACTTCACTCTTCTAGGCTTCATTTGCCTCATCTGTAAAATACAGGGAGTTGGACTACGTTACCTTTGAGGACCCTTGTAGGTCTTAAATATGAATGATAAACTATAAAACTTTTTCCTCCAGGCAACTTCTTAGGACTTTCTACCAAGTCATGGACAATGCAAGATAAGATCATTCTTGCTCCATGTCTCCAAGTTCAAGCATCTTTCCTTTTATAATTTACTGTTTATGACATTTTTTTCATTTATAATCTTACTTGTTAACTTATCTGTTAAGATATTTGAAAGGATAAGGTCCTAAAAATAGCTTGTCTCCAGAGTGAATTTTTTATGTTACTCTGTTAATTATTTTGATTTCTTTTCAGCCATTTGAGGCCATTCATCTCTTTTATTCAAACCATTTTTGATTACTGAAAATGAGAATATAATTATTATTAACTGCCACCAGTTCTTCAAGAATACAAAGCATTGCTCTTTCAATATGAGACCATTTGCAGGGGGCAATTAATTAGAATGCATGCTTCCATATTGCCAAGCATGTTTGACTCTATGTTTGGAAGACAGATAGGAATACTTTTAGACTTTTATGCACAAATTCCCTGTAGACCTGCTCCTTTTCGCAGTCAGGGCCAACCTCAGGTCTTCTTGAGAGTAAATTACTCATGAAGCAGAGTAGATTCTTCCTCTCAAGGTTGCCTAGTACCTAATGTTCTGTTTGTGCAATAGCAGCTGAAAGATTAATTTCATGCAAAGTATTATAGAGTTAAATATGTTTATTCATTTTCTTATTCTCAATTTATACTTATACTCTTGTTCTTATTACTTATTCTCTAATGTACTTATCTCTGGCTCATAAACATATTCATTTTTTTAAACAAAATTCTCATGTTTTTATTGATACCTTTTGATTTTATATAACATTGTTTTCTGAATATCTTTTCCCAATTCTCTAGCCAGGAAGCCATCCATTGTAACATAGATTAAAAAGAAAGAAGAACAAAAACTAGCAAAGATAGTGGAGTAGGAGGAAGCAGTATAGTGCAGCTGTGTGCCATACCTACTCCAGTAATGAACTCGAATGAGCACTTGACCAACTTGGGATTGGAAAGTTCCAAGAGAAATCACAGTGGGCCATTTTCCAGGCTAAGTCACCATAGGGAGATATTCAGAGATCTCTAGAAACTGAGGAGGAAGTTTATCCAGGAAGACCCACAGCGTATTCCAGCATGGGTACTGGGCTGGACCTGTTGCTTTGTAGTAGGAAAAGATGTGGGATTGATCATCTATCACAGAAGGGGTCTAAGGATATAGGACATGGGAATAGGGGTCAACCAGGAGTTGTATTGCTTTGAGGCCTAGAATCGGTGTCATGAATTCAGCAAGGAACCCTTGGCTATATGACACATCAAGTAAGCTAACTAGGCCTGAAGCTGTGTACTTGGCATAGACAATAAAGAAGTTGTAGCTGTGTCTGCCCCTAGAGAGAGACTGCAGATTCAGTACACAGACATAAACTGGAGCCTATGGCTGAGTAACCAAGACAGGAAACTCAAAACAAGTACAAACCTGCAATTCTCTCACCCTGAGCTAGCAGAGCCTTGCAGCTTTATGACAGACCAAGGCCAGCAGCAGTCTATTAGAGCTCCAACTAGCAGCAAGCCTGCATTTATGTTTCTCAGACACAATCTCAGACCAAGATGGTAGCAATCAGACTTTACTCTAAATCAAACTGCTTAGGTACACTGAAATTTCACTGAGAATTCACTTTTTCTAAAAACCTGCTAACAGAACTGGAAAAACATTTTAGTAAAAATTAGGTTCAGGTCAACACCTCATACCAAATACCAACATAAACTTCAAATAAGTACATATTATGCAACAAATTCCTCTGAAAAGATCTCATTTCCAAGATGTATAGGGAAATTATTCAAATTTAAGAGAAAAACAGTTATTTCCCAATTGATAAATGGTCAAAGAATATGAAATGGCAGTTTTCAAAGAAAGAAATACAAACTAATAAGTGTCATAGGAAAAAGGCTACAAAATTATTAGTAATTAGAGAATGCAAATTAAAGTCAACTCTGAGGTTTCTACTTCACACCCATCAGATTGCCAGAGATGATAAAAATGAAAATGACAATTGCTGAACAGGCTGTTGGAAAACATGCTGACTAATTCACTATTGTGGAGCTGTTGATTGGTCCAGTCATAGTAGAAAGTAATTTGAAACTATGCCTAAAAAGACACTAGATTGGGGCAGCTAGGTTGGCACAGTGGATAAAGCAACAGCCCTGGATTCAGGAGGACCTGAGTTCAAATCTGGCCTCAGACACTTGACACTTATAGCTGTGTGACCTTGGGCAAGTCACTTAACCCTCATTGCCCTGCAAAAAAATAAGTCACTAGATTGTGCATACCCTTTGCCCCGGTGATACCAGATTAGGCCTCAACCCCAAGGGGATCAAAGAAAGAAGTAAAGTTGTGTAAAAATACTTCTATCCACTCTTTTGTAGTGGCGAGGAACTGGAAACTAAGAGGGGGCCTCTCAGTTGAGGAATGACTGAATAAATTATGGTATGTGAATATAATGGAAGTGATGATGTTTGAGGATAATTTGAGGAAGACCTGGAAAGACTTGTATGAACCTGAAACAATGAAGTGAGCAGAAGCAGGAGAGCAATTTATTCAATAATGATAACATTATAAAGTAAAACTACTATGAAAGACCAGAATTTTGTTCAAAGCAATACCCATTACATTCTGTCAGAGAGGTAATAGACTCAAAATGTGGAATGAGACATCATTAATGCAAGATTTTCTTTTGCCTGATTCTGTGTATGTTACAAAGCTCTTGTTTTTCTTTTTTCTAGTTTTAGATTGGAGAGGTGGGAATGAGGGAAAATAAATGCTTCCTCATTGCCTATTCTAATTCCTTTAAGGAAAGGTATGGTCACTGGTCTCCTGGCCTATTCTGGTCTTTACTAGGAAGGGACTTTGTTTCCCTGTAGCCATTAGTTCTAGCATTCCTCCTGGCCCTGGGACTGTGATAGGGTTCCCTGTTGTCCTCCAGCTGTAATTCCTAGTGCTCCTCTCTGTCTTAGAATTGAAACTAGGGTCTATATTCCCATGTGAGTGATCACATGTACCCCTCTCCTGTGCACTTGCTCCCATGTCTACAAATGTTATTGTTCTTTTTGGCCCTGGGGCTCCAATCTGAAACTGCATATGGGCAATGCAATAAGGTTCTCATCCCAGTTCCACCATAGTGTTCCCTGTAATCTCCTTCTGACCAGTTGTCTGACCTCACTATGGTCTGTGAATTGAGAGCTCCTGAATCTGATGTTGCCACTGCCAATGCAGATGCCCCCAAGATGAGATATGTGCTGTGCTCCTGGGTCTACTACCACTGTGATGAGACAGACCTTTCCTGTTGACCTCTTCAGTTGTCTTGGGATGGAAAATTGTTTCACTCAACCTTTTATTGGTTCTGCCACTCTAGAATTCAATTTGAGGCATTATTTTAGATTTGTTTGGAGAGGAACTTGGAAGCCCTCTAAGTGGTAAATATTGATCTTTATGAAGTTTCCTTTATATCCTATCTGTCTACAGGGATATAAAAATCTTTATTTTCATGTCTTCCATGCCATTTTGTATATTTCATTTATTAAATCTCATCCTGGAAGGGCTTTTGAGTGGATTTAGTCTAATCTCCTTTGTCATAGAAGCAAATTAAAACTCATAGAAGGGAAGTGACTTGTCTAACATCACAGACTTACAAAGTGATAGAGACACCTTGCTGCCATCTATAA
Organism: Dromiciops gliroides; assembly: GCF_019393635.1. Classification (NCBI taxonomy): domain Eukaryota; kingdom Metazoa; phylum Chordata; class Mammalia; order Microbiotheria; family Microbiotheriidae; genus Dromiciops; species Dromiciops gliroides. The sequence continues at coordinate 55,185,604 of NC_057867.1, forward strand.
TGAGAACACTGAGGCACAGATAGTACTATATCATTGTAATAGCTTGTATTTTTTCAAAAATTGATGGTACACAGAATATAGTCTATAGGAGATTTAAGAATAAAGGCCAAATTAGTCTAAATCTAAAGTATTGTATTTAATTCTGGGAGCCAAATTTTCTAAATACATTGGTAAACTGATGAGATTCCACAGGAAGATGACCAGGGTAGTGAAATTATTATTAGAGGAAGTATCTGGAATTCTTTAGCCTGAAGAAGTGACATGGCCACTCCAGGCATTAGTGTCATTCTATTTCCTGTAAGCATAGAACTAGGAACAATGAATAACAGTTACAGAGAGGTAAACTTAGATTTAGAACTGATGTTAGGAAAATTCCTAAGCATAATAGCTCTCCGAAGGTGGAATGAAATGTCTTGGAAGGTAGTGGGTTTCCCCTCATTGATGGCTTTCAGACAAAGGTTGCTAGACTACTTGTTGAGTATATTGAAGAAATAATTCCTGGTCAGGTTCAGATTAGACACAGAATCCTCCAAGTTCCCTTCCAACTCTGATTTCATGGTCTTCAGTATTTCCTTGTTCACTTTAGGTTCCTCTTTTTCTTTTTTTCTGTTTGCTTGTTAAATCTATACTTGGTTGTTAACCCTTTAGGGAAGGTGATTAGAAGTATATATGGTATGTTATTGTGTGGTATACCAGAGGCTGGGCACAATGTAATCTAGAATAGGGCACTAAATAAACATTAGCTTTGTAGCAACCTTAGCCAAAGTATTGTGCATCTGATAGCACCAGCTCACTGTCCTATTCCTACTAAGAAGTGCGTGTCCACAGGCACCATGGTACAAAAATCTGGATCACTGACAACAGATCTAGAAGGGCAGAAAATTGTGCCTACGCATTCTCTCTAGAAGACAAAAAATCATGCAGAGTGAAGGCAATGGAGCAGAGAGTGAAATCACCCATTAACTAAACATGGATGGTGTTTTTCCAATTCACTGTGAGGAATTGCTTAATAAGCATCTATAGTGTTAAATCAATCACTTATTATACCATTCTGTAATGGTGACCAATTAAGATGAACCGGAAAGTGCAATTATCTGGCAACGCAACCCACAGAGAATAGGCAAGGTGATTACGGACATCAAAATAAACATACAGCAGTATGCTTAGGGGAGCATTTCAACAACACTGTGGGATGAAAGTGCAAATAATTAATAATATTAATTTAAGATATGCAGAGTACCAGAAACCAAAACAAACATAGACAAACCCAAGAATTTTCTTTCAGGCTAACCCCAAATAAGCTCCATTTCCACAGTGGTAAACAGCAGCTAAGGCTCTACCATCTATTTGTATCAATGGGACAAAGATTCTTTGGTTTAATTCAATTCAGCATATACTTAAGTGAGCATGTACTGTGTGATAGATGTTTTGTGGGGGAAAAAAAGATGTTTCCTGCCTTTGAAAAACTTAGAGTCTAGTAGTTGTTGCTATAGTTAGGGAGGCAGAGCAGTTGAGTTGTGAAAGCAGAAAGGCAAGCAGGTTTTTCCAGTAGCTCTGTTAAAGATACCAGTTTCTCTTCCTCTACGAGTCTGCTGGCAGAAAGCTTACAAAAGTAGACATAGACCAGACTTTGGGCTGGTTCCCTAGACTCATCTTTGTACTATATGGTTTTTCAGAACTATTTCAAATAATAGTGAAAGTGGGCATCCTTGCTTTATTCTTTTATTCTTTTATTTATTTGGAATGAAAAAAAGTGATAAAATATTTATTGGGAATGGTTTGAGTGTATCACCATGTATATGATGCTTGATTTTGGTTTTAGATACATTCATTTTTATGATATTTCAAAAAGATCACTCTATACTTTGAAAGGTTTTTTAGCATGAGTGTTATACTTTGTTAAAGCTCTTTCTATATCTATTGAGATAATTTTATGATTTTGCATGTGTTTTTTTAAAAATATGATTTACATTGATTATTTTCTTAGTGTTGAACCATGCTTACAGTGCTGGTATAAATCCCGTAATGGTCATAATGTTCATAATGAATAATTTCTTGGATGAATATTTATATCTATTTAACAAGATTTTAATTAAAAAATTTAAATCACTAACTATATTGGTGTATATAGTTTCTTCTATGCTTTATTCTTATTTATTATTTATTTCTTCATTAATTTGTTTATTTACTTTGTGGGACAATGAGGATTAAGTGACCTGTCCAGGGTCACACAGCCAGTATCAAGTGTCTGAGGCAGATTTGAACTCAGGTCCTCCTGAATCTAGGTCCAGTGCTTTATCCACTGCGCCACCTAGCTGCCCCCTTCTATGCTTTATTCTTCCCTGATGTATGTTGTATTACAACTATTTTTGTTTCATAAAAGAAATATCATAGGGTAAAAGGAGGCAAGAAATGCAAAGGTAGAGGGATAATTTATGATTGGTTTGGTAATGTAAGGGTTGTTTTTCCTTGTGCCCTTCCTTACACAGCTGTTTCCACTTTGCTAGTAATCTCAGAGTTTGCACCTTGACTAGCAGAGGTCATAGGAGTCTGATAGCAGGGAAGCTAAGGTATGGATACAAAGTACTATAAACATTTTCCCATTCTAAGCCCCATAAGTCACAAGAACAAATACACTGGAACCACTTATAGGTGAAAATCATCGCAATGTAATGATGCTAAATTCTTTTTTTCCTTTTCTTTTATTCCTTTATCAAAGAAATTTGCTATAAAATTTTCCCCACTTTCCTGCTTTTCTTCTGATCTTGGCTGGATTGTTTTTGTTTGTGTAAAAGCTTTTTAATAATAATCAAAATTATCCATTCTACATCCTGTAATGCTCTCTATCTTTATTTGGTCATAATTCTACCTTATCCTGTGTGACCCTAAGGCAAGTTGCTTAACTCTGATTGTCTTAAAAAAAATTCTTCCCTTATCATCGATTTGACAGGTAAAATATTTTATGCACCACTAATTTGTTTATGATATCACCCTTCATGTCCAAGTCAAGAAAGTGGGTACACTTTTACCTTATCTTGGTATATGGTGTGAAATGTTCAATCTATACCTAGTTTCTGTCGAACTGCTTTTTGGTTTTCTCAGCATTTTTTCTCAGATAGTCTTGTTCCAAAAGCTTTGAATCTTTGTGTTTATCAAACACTAGATTACTATGGACATTTAATACTGTTACTTAATCTGTTTCATTGAACCAGTACTCTATTTCTTAGCCAGTACCAGATTGTGTCTATGATTATAGCTTTGTAATACAATTTGAGAACTGGTATTGCTAGGATACCTTCCTTCACATTTTTAAATTGATTTTAAAAACATTTTTGACCTTTTGTTCCCCTGGAAGAATTCTTGTTATAAGTGGTTATGGACACTAGATAAGTAAATGAATTTAGGTAAAGAATTGTTGTTTTTATTATATTGGCTTGGCCTACCCAGAGCAATTAATATTTTCACCCATTTCTTTAGATTTTGTCTTTGTGGGAAAAAGGGATTTATAATTGTATCATATAGTTCCTATATTTGTCCTCACAGGTAGACTCCCCAAGTATTGTCTGTAATTATTTTATGTATTTGTTTAGGCTTTTTTTGCGAGGGCAATGAAGGGTTACGCGATCTTGCCAGGGTCACACAGCTAGTAAGTGTTAAATGTTTGGGACTGGATTTGAACTCAGGTCCTCCTGAATTCAGGCCAGTGCTTTATCCACTGCACCACCTAGCTGCCCCTGAAGTTATTTTTAAATGGAATTTTCATTCTGTTTCTTCTGCTGGAGTTTGTTGGTGATATAT
>NC_057867.1:55189601-55202291 GCF_019393635.1 Dromiciops gliroides
ATATATTGAAATCCTGATGACTTATGTGGGTTTATGTATGATCTTTGTGCTATATTGCATAATCTCTTGGTTAATATTTTACTTAAAATTTTTGCATCAATATTCATTAGAGAAATTGGTCTATAGTTTTTTTTTCTGTTTTTGCTCTTCCTGGTTTAGGTGTCAGTACTATATTTATGTCATAAAAGGAATTTGGCAAGACTCCTTTGCCTATTAATCCAAATAGTTTATATTATATTATAATTAATTGTTCTTTAAATGTTTGGTAGCATTAACTTGTGAATCCATCTGGTCCTAGGGATTTTTTCTTAGGGAGTTCATTTAGGGCTTATTCAATTTTTTTTTCTAAGGTAGGATTACTCAAGTATTCCATTTCCTCTTCTGTTAATGTGGACAATTTATATTTTTGTAAATATTAATCCATTTCACTTAAATTATTAGATTTGTTGGCACATAATTGGTCAAATGGCTCTTAATAATTGTTTTAATATAATCTTTATTGGTGGTGAATTTACCCTTTTCTTTTTTGGTACTTATAATTTGGTTTTCTGCTTTTTAAAAAAGTAAAATTAAAGAATTATTTAGTTTATTATTGACCCCCATAAAATTAGCTCCAAATTTTATTTATTAATTCAGTGGGGTTTCTTTCAATTTCATTATTCTCTCTGGTTTTCAGGATTTCCATTCTGGTGTTTAATTGGGGACCTTTGCTTTGCCTTTTAAAAAATTACTTTTCATTGATCTACTCTTTCTCTATTTTATTGATATAAACATTTAGGGATATAAAATTGCCCCTAAGTACTGCTTTGGTTGCATTCCATAAATTTTCGAGTGTTGTCTCAATTCTCTTTAATGAAATTATTTATTGTTTCTATAATTTGTTCTGTTCTTTGAACCACTCATTCTTTAGGATTAGATTAGTTTCCAATTAATTTTTAATCTATGTTCCCACAACCTTTTATTGAATAAAATTTTATTGCATTATGATCTTTAAAGGATGCATGTAATATTTCTGCTTTTCTGCATTTGAGGTGCCCTGTACAGCTGAGAAAGAGGTATACTTCTTTTTGTTCTCGTTCAATTTTCTCCAGAGCTCTATCATATCTAATTTTTCTAAGATTCTATTCATCTCCTTAAATTTTTTCTTTTTTATTTTATGGTTAGATTTATATAGTTCTGAAAAAGTAAAGTTGAGGTCCCCCATTGGTAGAGTTTTACTATTTCCTCTTGTAACTCATTTAAGTTTTCCTTTAAGAATTTGGATGATATGCCATTTTGTGCATTTATGTTTAATGCTGATATTACTTCACTGACTATGGTACTTTTTAGCAAATATGGTGTCCTTTTTAACTCTTTTAATGAGATCTATTTTTTCCTTTTGCTTTGTCAGAAATCATGAGTACTACTCCTGCTTTTTAAAACCTCAGCTCAAGCACAATAAATCCTATTCCAGCTCTCCTCCCCTCATCTTTCTTTTTACTCTGTATCTCTCTGTTTCAAGTGTGTTTTTTTGTGAACAACATATTGTTGGATTCTGATTTTTATTCCATTCTGTTATCAGCTTCCATTTTATGGATGAGCTTATCCCATCCCCATTCACAGTTAATGTGGAAGCTACTAAATCTTGTGTAATCCTGACTATTGCTCAACAATATTTGAATTGTTTCTTTTTGGCTGCTTGAAATATTTTTTCCTTGATCTGAGGGCTCTGAAATTTGGCTATAATATTCCTGGGAGTTTTTATTTTGGGATTTCTTTCAGGAGCTAATTGGTAGATTCTTTCAATTTATGTTTTACCCTCTCTTCCTAGAATATCTGGACAGTTTTCCTGATGATTTCTTGAATTATGATCTCTAGGCTTTTTTATCATGGTTTTTAAGTAATCTCATATTTCTTAAAATTTATCTCTCCCTGATCTATTTTCTAGGCCAGGTGTATTTCTTTTTCTTTTTCTTTTTTTTTTTTAGTGAGGCAATTGGGGTTAAGTGACTTGCCCAGGGTCACACAGCTAGTAAGTGTTAAGTGTCTGAGGCCAGATTTGAACCCAGGTACTCCTGACTCCTGGGCCGGTGCTCTATCCACTGCGCCATCTAGCTGCCCCCAGGTGTATTTCTGATGAGATTATTTTCAATTTCCTTCTGTTTTTTAAATAATTATTTTGTTTTTGTTTCATTGTTTCTTGAGGTCTCATGTCATTAGTTTCCACTTGCACAATTCTAATTTTTAAGGAATTATTTTTTTCAGTGAGCTTTTATGTCTCTTTTTCTATTTGATCAATTCTGCTTTTTGAGGAATTTTTCTCTAGTGAATTTTTGTGCTATTTAGCCATTTGGCTAGTTTTGTTTTTTAAGGTGTTATTTTCTTTGGTATTTTTTGTTCCCCTTTTTTCAAGCTGTTGACACTCTTTTCATAATTTCCTTATATATCTTTCCCCACTTTTTCTTCTACCTCTCTTATTTGATTTTTAGAATTCTCTTTGAGCTCTTCCTGGAATTCTTTTTGGACTTATTTCCAATTCACACTTTTCTTCAAGGTTTTGCTTGTAGCTGTTTTGACATACTTGTTTTCTTTTGAGTTTGTGTCTTGACTCTTCATGTCACCATAGTAATTTTGTGGCCTGGTACTTTTTTGGGTTCTTGTTTGTGCATTTCTTGACTTTTAAATTTATGTTAAAGTTGGGCTCTGCTCCTGGTGTGGAAGGGGCATTATCTTTCCCAAGCTTCAGGAGGTTTTTTTTTGTTTATTTTTGTTTTGCTGCTGTTTTCAAAGCCAGTTCTGGGAATTTCTAAATTTTTGGTGCTTCCATGTTAGTATGATCTAAGGAGAGGCATAGTCACTGTTCTTTTAGCCTGTGCTCTGATCTTTACCCAGGAAGAGACCTTGTGTCCCTGTCACCAGAAATATTAGCATTCCTCTTTAACTTGGAACTGTGACCAAGTCCCCTACTCTCCTGCAGCTGAAATCACTGGTTTTCCTTTCTGCCTTTGAATTAAGACCAGGGTCCACCCCCAGTACCTTGTAAGGGACCACAAACACTCTTTTCTACCTTGTAACTGTAGCAAGGCCCCTATGCTCTGTAGCCACAAGCATTAGTGCTTCTCTTCCCCCTGGGTCTGCAACCCAGAATTGCTTATGTACAGTGCAACAGGATCCTGAACTCAGCCCTATTAAATGGTCTCCTGTAATCTCTGACCAATTTTCCAATCACTTTACCATCTGTGGGGCTGAGATCTCCCAAAGTTCTTGTTGTTATTGCTGCTGCAGCTGCTTCCATGGCCTACTTCTGGCTCTAGGCCAACCACTTCTCAAATGAAATAGACCTTTCTTGCTGACCTCCTAAGTTGTCTTGGGCTGGAAAATTCTTTCACCCAACTTCTGTTGGTTCTGTCATTCTATAGATTTTGACTTGAGGTATTATTTTAAAGTTCTGTGGAGGGGAATTTGGGAGAGTTCAGGTGAGTTCCTGCTCCTGCCTTGCTATCTTGGCTCTGCCCTCTTCCATGGTCATGATGCTAAATTCTCAACAAATTTGTCAGGACTTAAACATATAAATTTTCATGATAAATAGTGTTGCCTTTCCAAGTAGCTACCTCAGGAGGGCATACTTGTTCCATTTTTAGAATTTTAATTACCACTAGTTTGAGACATACAAGAAAAACTCAATTTTATCACTTTGCCAACACCTTTTTACCTGATCCAGTGTTATTCTCTGGTTTGGTTTGGTTTTGTTTGTTTCTGTATCCCTTGTACCCAGCACAAGCTTGAGTGAATTGATTTATGTAAATGTTCTATAAAGCTTAAAATACTGTATGTATGTGTGTATATATATATATATATATATATATATATACATATACACACATATATATATCCTACTATAGGATATATCTTATATAGTTATGTGTATGTAGGTATTTGTGTGTATACACACATGTATATAAAACACGAATATACACATATACATATATATGTATACATGTATGTGTGTATATATAAACTTCCCCAGTGAAATGAAAGAATTCTTCTGTGTCTGCAGCCAGAAAGAGTAGAGGAAAGCTGGGTCTGAGTCACTTTTTAAATGTCTTCTGACAAGAATGAAAAAGTTACTTATTGAATACTTGTGGTGTATAAAACACTGTGCTAAGCTCTGGGGATATAGCTACAAAAGGAAAGATAGTCCTCGATCTAAAAGAGTTTTCATTCTCATGGAGGAAAGAACATACTGAGAGGAGTGGTTGCTAGGGAGGTACTCCTTCTGTCCAGAAAATTACAAGGGTGGTGAGTGAGGGCTTAGGAGAGTAGACTCATACACCTCATCAAGGAGCAATAACAAATTCTAGCTGATCATGCTTTGTTCTTGGTTCCAGAACTGGAAGGGGTATGAGAAAGGAAGGGTATGTGCATGGTGTTGAGTTGTTGTCAAGGAAGCTGTGGAGGAGGCAGCTGGAGAGGAGGGAATGAAGCAAAACATGCATGGCTGGGGATTTCCAGGAGAAGTAATCACAAGGGAAGAAGTGGGGCTCCAGGGCAGAAGTTCTTCCAGTGCATAGTCTCTGGTGTTGACAGCAAGGCAGCTGAAGAGGAGGTAGTAGAAGAGGTGCCTAGGGAGCAAAGAGTGAGGATATCAGCTTGAATAGCTCAGTGATCTGTTGGGGATTGCTTTGTCATTCTGTAAGTGTCCTGCCCTTCCAAGGTGAGTATTCATTTTCCTGAAAGGGAAAGTTTTGGCCCTGAAATTTCATCAGACTGGGGAACATTACAGTATGGAAATGTCTACTAATACAGATCAGCTACTTGTCTTTAAGTGCTTGGGGCACTAAGAAGTGATGAGATGTGCTCAGGTTCATATCACCATGATGGATAGATGGATGGATGGATAGCGTGCATCAACATTTATTAAACAGTTACTAATGCACTGCATTAAGTACTGAGGATACAAAATCAAGGTAAATAGATAGCCTCTACTCTCAAGGAACTTTCATTGTCAGAGGGGAGTGGAGGGAGGCAGAGGTGAGAAATGAAGGAAGTTACCTGAGCTGGGGCAAGGCTGGAAAGTGAGTTGGGAATGAAGTAAGCAGTATAACTAGGGCTTCTCATGATAGAGGTTCTAGACAGGGTCTTACAATTATTGAGTTGTTTTCAGTTTGGAGTCATCTTCAGGACAGCTGGTGTGGAGGTGAAGCAGAATCAATGATCTGGAAGTATTGTGTCAAAGACAGGACTTGATATATTAGATTGTAAACTTCTTGAAGTCAGAGACTGTCTTTTGCCTCTTTTTGTATAGAGCTTAGCACAGTGCCTGGTACATAGTAGGCACTTAATAAATATTGATTGATTGATTAATTGAACCCAGATCTCCCTGATCTCAAGGGCAGCCCAATATTTTTCTATACCACACCGCCACTCATTTTACAGATGATAAATTCAGGCCCAGGTAGGAATGGTGGCTTTTCCAAAGTCATGCACCTATTCAGGGGCAGAAGCAGGAAGTATTTGTAACGTGACTTGAATATAATAATCATGGGTACATCCTCTGACAGCCTTGGTTCATTTCTCAGCACTTGGCTGATGTTAGGTTTCTTTGGGTACAGCCATTTGCTTTCAGATATAGGACCTGAGATAAATGGTTATGGGTTCTTTTAGGGGTGGGAAGAAGATAGCCCTTTGGAAGAGCCATCTGGATAGCCTATATGATATGATATGATATGACATGATATGATATGATATATGATATGATATATGATATGATATATGATATGATATGATATGATATGATATGATATGATATGATATGATATGATATGATATGATATGGTAGATCACAAGGGATTTTCTGCCCCTCACAGTAAAAGCTTCAACAAGCACTTTTTACTCAGACTTCAGTTTCTTCAGAATAATGAATACCTTCTAGCACTGCATTTGAAAAAAAGACCCAATATCAACCTTCATTCTCCACCCACTATTCCTTCCCACCTTGAGCCAGTTGCCAAGAACAAGCCATAATCCTAAAGGAAGAGGGCATAGCCCCCCAAAATGAATACATTTTCAAAGTCAGTTATTAGAATGGTCTCTGCCATTGTGGTTAGAAGTGGAAGAAAACACAAACCACTCAGGGAAGTATGTGGGAAAAATATTGGTAAATCTTGAAAATTATGATCTGTGGTTCATTTATAAGCCATGATGCATATTTAGAGTAATGTCTTGCTATGTGCCTAGCCTCAGTTCCATGGTAGTGGATATTTGGGACTAAGGGGCAAATGGGAACTGGAACTTTGTGCTTTCTGCATCTTTTGCAAATCCTGAAGGCCCTGGTAATTTGTTACTGGCTTCTGTTGTGAAGGATTTGTCAAACCTGACTCTCCAGGTATAGTGAACCATGGGTCAGACTGACATTCAGGCAACTAGGAAGCAAATAGGTGCTAACTAGGATGAGAGGGCCCTGAAGTTTGGAGGAATAGCTATCAGATGAGAGTTTGCATTTCCAAATCAGCAGAATTACCTCCAGGACATGTTGCTCATTAGCTTATGTTGGGACTGGTAAAACTATCCAGATGCTTTTACTAGGTTACTGAAATCTTCACACTTGAAGACAGCTGTCATCTTTTATGCTTCGATTTAGCTGTTGAATTTTACATTGGCATTCTGCATTCCACATAGGTCCTTCAAGGATCTATCATGCTAGAGATCTAACTGTTGAGAGGATCTAGAAGGGATTTAGCTGAAGCTAGCACCAATTCGTGATAATTGACCTATTCAGTTAGGTCTTTTTCTTTCAATAACATCTTTTGGGAGAACTAGATATGGGGAGGAGAGTAACTGACATGATAGGATTTCAGGATTCCTATGACACTAACAAGATCTAAATAGGTTCTGTCTAAAGCCTTTCTATGAGTTGATACTAGAGTTGATTATCCCAGCAGGCTATCTTGCACTTGCTCAGTGGCCTGTGGACATGATCTAAAGTTAGACATAGAAAGGGAAGTTGCCTGCTACTCACTTAATAGCATGGCATTATAGGGATTTTGAATGATAGAATCTTTGATCTGTAGGTGATCTAATCTTCTCATTTTACAGATGAGAAAACTGAGACCAGAAGAGGGAAAGTTAAATCAAGGTCACACATCTAGTTAGTTGTCTCTCTTTTTAAAAATTATTATTATTTTTATAATAAACATTTTTATTCATTGTTTAGTGGTCTCTTTTGAGCTTTCTTTGCTTGAGTGTGTTTGTAGATATTGTGCAGCCAAGGCCATGCATTGGGATGTTCTTGCATGCACATGATGGATTGAGACTATGTCAGGTCCAACTACCAGAAGTAAAGCAATTGTGAATTGCCCTCAAGATGGAATCTGATTTTCAAATTTAAGAAGACTGAATTTGAAGTTTCAGGAAGATCAGAAATGTTCATATCATTGTTCGTGTTCTTTCCCTTGCTACTTAGCTCATAATGAATTTGTTAAGAAAAATAAAAGACGCAAATTTAAACACATTCAAAGAGTCATTATCAAATTAGGTCATTTCATTTCATTAAATTTTGTACTGAATAAATAATTCCCCAACAAGATATGCCATGAGTACTTATTAGTTTTTGTGTTAACATCTCTATCAGTCAAGCAAAGCTCTATTTAACATTGCAAAGCTCACCAAATATAGGATCACATACAAGACATCCATCACACAACTCACAAGGATAGCCTGACCAAATCTTTTTGTAAATAGAGGTGTACATGACTTGGGTGTTTCGAGTGGCTAAATACTGTACTCAGATTAATGGAAAGAATTAGTAATAAAATAGATTGCCTTAGAGCCATGATGCTTTTGTTTTAAATTGGAATCCCTTGTTTATTTAATTCAAAGTCTCTTCTTAGATCATGTTCATTAGTGCCTTTCTGTAATGGATAATGTACTAGTATTTCACAAATATATATGTCTTCAGTTTTCTATAGGAATTCTGTAGGGGCCTGGGGCTTCCTTCCAGTTTAAATCCTTGCAAGGGTTCCCTGCCTTTTCCTGCCCTCATTAAGCACCCACTTTTCTGAGCTCCTACAGTAGTAATATAATCTGTAAATACATTAGCACTGACTTATGTACATTTTTAGTTTTATTATTGCATTATGGGCAATTATGGTATGGTGGAAAGATTGCTGGCTTTGGTATTGGAGAGCCTGGGTTTGAATCCTGGCTTTGCCATTTATTACCTGGGTGACTTAATTTCTCTAGACCCATTTTTCTTTTTTTTAATACTGAATTTTACTGTACTTAATTTGATTCTTGCATGTTAATCATGTTAATTAGGCAGCTAGGTGGCAAACTGGATAGAGTGCTGGGCCCAGATTCAGGAAGACTAATCTTTTTTAGTTCAAATCTGGCCTCAGACACTAGCTGTATGACCCTGGGCAAGTGACAACTTTATTTGCCATTTTCCTTATCTGTAAAATGATCTAAAGAAGGAAATGGCAACCCATTGCCAAATAAACCCCCAAATTGGATCATGAAGACTCAGGCACAACTGTAAAACAACTGAAACAACATGTTAAACAAGTCTCCCCAATGAGAGTTTAACTTAACAGAAATCCTTTCTACAGTATGCAAGTGGGCATAAAGCCTAAGCTGGAAGACCTCTGTTGATAGGGAACTCATTATCTACTATAGTAGTCCACTTTGTTTTGGGATAGATCTAATAATTATAATATTTTTCCTTGTATCAGGTCTAAACTTGCTTCTGTTCAATTTGCTTTTAGTCCCTGGTCTGGCTAGAATGAAAGTCGATCAAATACTTGAAGACAGCTAACATGTTCCCTAAGTTTTCTCTGCTCTTTGCTAAACATCCCTAGGTCCTTTGACTGGTCTTCATACAAATAATCTCAAGTCCTTTCATCATTCTTGTAAGGCTCAATTATCTTCTCTACACAGATGACTTTCAAATCTCTGCATCTAATCCCCAAATCTCCCTTAAACTCTGGTCCCACATCACCAATACTTTTTGAATACCTTGAACCAGATGTCCTGAAGGCATCTTAAACTCAAAATGTCCAAAACTTAACTCATTGTCTTTCCCATCTTCACTATTATTCTTGAGGGTACCAGAATCCTCTAGTTACCCAGGCTTGCAACCTTGGTACCCTCTTCAGTTCTGCACTTTTATTCACCCCATATATCCAATCTATTGTCAAATCTAGTTCTTTCTACCTTCATATTGTTTCCTGTGTATCTCTCTCTCTCTACTTCTACAGATACTACCCTAGTATAGGCATTTATCTATCACAAAGACATTTTAATTGGTCTCTTTGCTGCATGTCTTTCTACATTCCACTCCATCCTCCATTCAAATGGCAGAGTGATTTTTCTAAAGTACTGGCCTGACCATGTTACCTCCCCTCTACTCCATCTTGATCTGTAAGAGTAGAATATTGAACTAGGTGAAAGCCAAGGTCCCTTCTAGCCCTAACTCTGTGATCCTGGATGAACTCACCTGGTATACCCTGGAAAGTTCTTAGAGATGAGAGTCTGAGAGAGTCTGAGATAGCAGTCCCTTCACTAGTTAACAGTGTTGTTGCACAAATCCTCTTAGGGTCCTTACTAGCCAATAACCAGCACAGAATACAGACATAGGAAAACTACAGTTTATTCACTCAGAGTGAGGCACACTCCACCAGTAGATGATGAAAATGTTTGTCTAATACCTTGGCAAGTGACATTTATGTATTCTTCCCTCCAAAGCTACCTGAGCCAGAGAGTAACAAAAGAAAAGATGTGCTTCTTCCAGAGTAGTTTGGTCAGAGCAGGTTGATCACCAGATAGGGAAAAAAATATGAGGATGCTTATCACTTCTTATAAATGAAAGCAAGTGTCCTTGTTAGCATAGCCATTTACATTAGACCAAAGGAAACACTCCCTTCCCTATCAATCTGTAAGCATTTGTTAAGCACCTATCATATGCTTTATCAGGTAGTGTAAAGAATAGAGGACAACCTCCCTGAGTTTTCTTTTTTTAAATTGTAAAGTAATTTGGAGCAGTGAAAGCAAGGATATCCTTTGCTTTAAGTTGTTCTTACAGTAGGTGCTAGAGGCATAGTGCAGTAAAAATGATGAATATAGGACAAAATGGAGACAGTTATGTTCTCCCCTGAATCTTCTTTCAACATAATCTTGGCCCCTGCCCTATCCCCAGTAAATAATTATTATTTTATTAGGCAGCCTTATTAATTAGGAAATTGTATAGTGTGTTCATTTATCTCAGACTTCTTGTTAGTGGAAAAGCATCATTCTCCTGATGCTATTGTCTAGGACCCTGGATTTTGGGCCAAAAAATTTGAGGTCAAATCTCTGCTCTGCTTCTTATTAACAATATAGTCTTGCACAAGCCATATAGCCTATATGGATTTTAGTTTCCTCCTCCCTAAAGTAAAGGGACTGAATTTCTGTGGTTCCTTCAAAATCTAAATGGTGGGATACTTTCTTTTCCTTGTATGGCTGTGAATCATGTGTAAGGCTGTGCCCCATTTAGACCTAAGCAAGGTTGAAAGTCAGAAGGGGCAGAGAGAGACCTTGGAATGTATGAGGAGAAAACCTTTAAGATGTAAAGGTAGCATTCCATACCTTGAAAGGGGGCTGAGTCTAGAATAGTTCCACTACATATAAACAGGACAGTAAATACAGTGAATCTGCACCAGGGCACAGAATTCTTCTATACCTTTGTCTTTAGCCACTCTTTACAGTTGAATCTGGAAAATGTAAGGGTGGGGTCTCTCATTGAAAGAAACTGCTTTGAATTAGGAAGAATAGGAGGTGATCCTACCTCCTATTGGGTGATGACAAACCTCTGTGATAAGGCCCTGATGGAGGTAAAAGGAGGGCTTCTGGCATTCCTAGGCCAAGGGTCACTGTCTTGCCTAAAAGGGTGAAGCAGGCCAGCTGAAAGGAGCATTGTAACACTTCTGAAAAGAACAAGGTGGCAGTCAACCAAGCCAGAGGCTAGAGGTGGTAGAGACTGTATAGTTGCCCACTGAAAAGCTGGCCTAGGGAGTCTACAGAATTGCCTGTATAGCAGAGATTCCTTACCTGGTGAAAATACCAGCAGCCAGATGATCTGCCAAGCCCTACCCAGCAGTTAATAGATCCTTCCAGCTAAGATGTCATACCCTTCAATAGCTAGAATCAAATAAGGCTGCACCATCCATCTAACAGAGATGCTGTGCCCTGTGAGGTGCCAGCTCAGCCTAGCAGTTGAGTGACTTGTCCATCACCAACACCAGCACTCAACCCTACAGTGAATTTCATGAGGACACTACAGAGAAAGAAAGGACATTGAGGGAGGCCCTGCTGTTCTAGAGTTGTTTCACTTTGGCCATGTGTGCTCTTCATGACCATTGTCAGCCTGAAAATAAAATGAAGACAATCAATATAACAAAAATGTATTTAATCAGGGCAGAAGAGTTGCAATTCATAATATCTCACAGCAATTGCTAGGGTACCCAAACAATGGGGTTGGGAACAGAGATTATATATATAGGGTACTAAAATGAGTGAAAAGATTACCTTTGGGAGGGTTAAGTATCATAGTTTCACAAAGTAAGTTGTTTTACATAACAAGTAAAAGTATGCAAAGAAAGCTTGGGAATCTCTGGAGGAGATTTGGGGGAATCTATAAAATAATCAGTCTGGAATTGACAAACTTTGGTCAGCCCCAAGCAATTTATTGGACTAGGAATGAAGGCCGGGACAGGATCAGTTAGTTCTTGGTCAGTTGTGCTCATCACTATCATATTTAAAATTTGTATCCATTCTTTCTCTGCCTTATCCTGTGTCATTTTGGGGGAATTTGCCCCAAGATCTTTTGGGAAAATCCTTTGTCACTACTGTCCTTGCTATGCCATTTGAGTAAATCCCTTTTCTAAATACAGTTGACTGGCTGATTGGTAAGAGGAAGCACATTAGTGGGGTCTTATGAACTACAGCTCACATGTGTTACCCCTAGAAGCTAAGGTAGCACTTACCCCTCTGGTGATGCAGCTTGACAATGCCAATGCCAAATGGAGGAGTGAGTCTAGAGGGAGTGAGTGTAACATCACCATCTTGAAAGAACTAAAATGATAAAAAGTCCACAACACAGTGAAAAGACACATGACCAACTACAGGCTGCAGCATTCTACCAGTGAGTACTTGTCTAGCTGTGCAGTGTAAGTTGGTAGGGTAGACTATGGAGGAGAGGACTAGTTATGCCTTCTTTCTGGCCCTCCATCTTTGTATAAATTAGGACACTTCTTCCTAGTCACTCACTATGTTCTTCTCTTTGGGTATGATTTTTCTGTAGTCAGTCCTTCAGCTCTGTCCCTTGAGCATGGCTTAGTTTTCCTTTCAAGTCACCTTGAGAAAGGAAAGTGAGAAGAGGAAATGATTGAGAAGGCCATCTTCCATACTGTTCTCTGCTCACTTATAATCATCTTCTCACCAGTCCACATTTTTTCTCTGCTCTGGAAAGTTATGAAACTATGAATCAGTAATTCTCTTCTCTCGCTTCTCTCTCTTTCTCTGTCTCTCTCTCTCTCCTTTTCTTTTTCCTCACCTTCTGTTTGTTTCTCTCCTTCCCTCTCTCTTTCACTGTCTCTGACACTTCCTCCCACTGCTTTGTGTTGAAAAATGTAGATCAGCAATGCAATTCTTAATCTTAGAGATTCTGGCTTTAAAACA